>NC_056736.1:346699115-346716615 GCF_019279795.1 Protopterus annectens
AAAATTAATAGAAGATGTTGTAAATGTCTCAATCATATAATCATTTAATCTATACTTCTTTTTTCTGTGCAGACATTATTCACCTTCTGCCAGTGGTTAAACATTGGCACACTGGAGGGGGGGGGTGAAAGAAAATGCACTTCACATATTGTCACCTTAGTATACTGTCTCCTAGTATCTACTGCCAGCAGTGTGTGCATTTTGAAGTACTTCATATATCTTCTTTAGTTCTGTATACTCTCTACCACTCGTTGTTATGCCTTTCGCAACAGTGAGTATGGATGACCAGTGGAGAATATTATGTCCTTATTTTTAAGTTACTGAAGTCGGAGTTAAAGTACATTGTTTGTTTACTGTTGGAACTAGTATTGGCAAGTAGATTTTTCATGTTTAAAAATGAAATTTACCATCATGAATAAAAATTTAAATATAAAATGTGTATTGTCTTTATAACTAATTGACCATTTATTAGTACATTTTATGACATATTGTTTTAGTGATGCATTTTATATTGTTGCTAAGGAGAGTGATGTCAGTATTAATTTTGATTATGTGATTGTGATGATTGTGTATTTAAATTTTAAAGTTTTATTGATATATTGTTCTGATGAAGTTCTAGTATTAAATAGAACAAAAGTGCTTAACCTTATTTGCCAGCTGCCAGCTGGTGGTAACCATTTTTGTGAGTTTGAGAATTATAAATCATTTTATTTTTCTTCTAGTGTGGTTTTATTTGTGCATCTTTGAGTTTAGGCCTGTGGTGAACCTTCATTTCATTTGATTGTCTATGTTGCACCAAATGAGCGATTTAAAATCCATGAGCACTTTCAGGGTTTACCTGACTGTACTGAAGATGATGCTTATATCTCCACTGGTAAGGCCTTGTTGCATGTCAACCATGTGGCAGTGGCTGTTTCAAATCTTTTGTCAGTGATATCTTAATAAAACCCATAACATCCATTTTCTTCTACATATAAGCTGGTCGCCATTTTGCTTCATCATGCACCTGAAGAAGGGACAGTTTTATTATTATCCTTGTGTTTTACAGAACAAATGTTTCCCCATACAATAACTGTTATTCTCCCCTGTTATTAGCTTGCCTTCATCTCTGGAACTATGAACAACGGTTGTATGCCTAAAATTGAGGACGAAAGCCCACAGTTTACATGTTGAATGAGGAAATTAAATACATGATCAGCATACTTAGTTTAAAGAACAGGAATAAAACTTGAAGTCTGAGTGCATATTTTTCAAAAAGGATGAAATATATCAGAAAACAGTGTACTGTGATCTGGGGATCATAGGTTCATAGGCTCATAGGTGTTTACTAGGCTAACGACCACAAGAGCCTTTCTAAGCCTAGCCATGCATTCCAAATCTCTGACAAGTTCTGATACCCTTGATAAGTGTAAGCATGGGCCTGGGAGATGAACCATTTACAGACTATCTCTTTGCATTAGAGACATAGGTGCCAAACCAGGGATACATTTCCGGTTTCCCATCCAATTGTCCAAGTTGCACTTGAACTGCATTAGGGAGGAACTCTGCTTCACATGGATGGGGAGTCTGTTCCATAGACAGGGTAGTCTCTGGGATACATACCTATCTCTCCAGCAGGTTCTACTTATATCACAGGCAAGGTTTAAGTCTTTAAAACAGGTAATTCTGGTACTGTTCTAAAGACTTAAACCTGAATGAATTCCTCCTAATATCATACAAGAGAAAAGAATAAGTCAAAACCATTATTTAACTGGTTATTCATAAAAGAAAACACAGTTTTCTTGATCTCAGAAAAACTGGAATGCAGCCACATATGTATTAATAAGCATTGTAAACAACGCCTGATTTGCTTACAGTACAATCTCGTGAAGAAAAAAAACTAAATTAGGTTACCTACAACCTTTGAAGTAGAACAGTAAAGGGATTCAGATGGATTTCACTTGTTCTTTACTAGCAGCAAAAGTGGAGTTTCGATACATTACAATGCATTGTGTTAGCAGTGTCTCAAACTTTGTAGGTCACGAGTCTGCATCCATGAATAGTCAGGGTAATATCCCTGGTCCCTGGTCCAAGTTAATTTAAATCTTTTTTGAGACACTTTTCTTCCACTGCCTGCTGATTATCATCTCACTCCTGGCCAGTCAGCCTATTTATTCCCCAGCTTTGAAGGTGGGTTGACCTAGAGGGCAGTCATTATGCCCTATCCCTTGTGCCTTCCCACCAGCAACCCATGGGTGGAATGTACATTGCGCATTAGTCCAGAGCCAAACATGGTAGGCCACCCTAACCGCCCATAAATGGTACCACATAGTTTTACTAGTCTCCATCACAGAAATACAGTGAATGCATACGTGCTTCTGGGCAAGTACACCACCTTCCTCCCTGGGATGAGCACAACCATTCTCCCCTACCTGAGCCATCAAGATCCTGAGTTACTAGTTACTAGTCAAACTCCCTCTCACATGGGCCATAGTCAATGATCTAGCCCTCTATGCCACCTGTGCAGGCATAAGTAAAATCTTGAAGTACTTTATATTAGTAGCCTATATGATTACTAGTGGCAACTAATTGCAAAGAATAGCACTATGATGAATACCAAATAACCCTTTCATCATGCAACACAACTACTAACTTTATCTACTTCCAACATCAGTTTGATTTGTCTTGTATTATATATGAAAGTTATAAAAATAACAGCTAGTGTACTAGATAAAACCTCACTGCTAGGGCACTTACACATGTCTCTTAAAGACTGCATCTCACACTATATAAACCCAGATGAGTAAATCATTCAGTGTAACTTATAATAAACATGTATCCTGTTCTCTAAGTGAAGTATCAATGGATCCTTTCCAAGTTCTTCAACTCTTTCACACCATATTGATAAAATGTTTAACCATGGTCTATATAACCAGAGCTATTGAAATTCAGTTAAGAAAATGATCAAACATTCTGGGGAATAATGGCCAACATTTAGAAAAATGATGAAGCAAAACACCTTGACCTGTGCCAATGTGCTGACTTAATGCTGCTGTGTCATTCAACTATTAATAGCTATCCACTTTCCCAAAAGTGTAACAGATATAAACTGGGAATCTACATAACTATGAATTGATGTTCGGTGGAAACAGTAACACTTACTCTTCATAAAGAAACCCACACAGACAGACACTAACAACCCCCCCCCCTCCAAAAACATGCACATACATACACACACACACACACACACACAACCACATTCACATACACTTGTGCTGCTTACATTTATAATATCCATTAACACACAGACACACAGAGACCTAGCTTCTTCTCAATGATCTGTGTCATTGCAAATCTAACACATAACAGCAAGGCCTAGACAGACTTACAGTTTTTTGGTGAGTTCTCTTTTACGGGTGTCCACTGACTGGACAGCACTGTAACTGACTGTACTTCACAAAACTGCTGAGCACTTGACAAACTGCAGTCTCAACTGTCTTATTTTAAAAAATAACAGTCAACTGTTTAAAAAAGTCCTTTTTCTATCAATCAGCTGTTTAAATCTCTCCCCCCATACTAAGCTCATCGGTGTTGAAATAGATAAGGATCCTAACTTTGATGTCCATATCTCAAACCATTAAAAAGGTACATAAAAAATTAGGAACTTTATACAAACACAAACAGTTACTATCAGACCAAGCATAAATCACCCTAGCCCAAACCCACCTCTTGTCTACCCTAATGTATGCATCCCTAATCCTAACCCACATCAGGAAAACAGACCTAAGCAAACTAGAATCATGTTGCAATAAAATTGCAAAATTCACCAATAACTCCACTTTTAGAAGCCATCACTGTCATGCCCTAAAGGAGCTACAGTGGTTAGAACTCCCTCAGTTAATTGGTTACCACCAACTAGTGCTCACCTTCAACATACTAAAGAATCTCCACAAAACTCCAGCCCTAAACCAACTACTAAACCAATATTCAGCAAACCGTCCTCTATGCTTATCCAAGAAAACCCTGCTCTGTATATCCAAAGCCAACAATACTGCAGGGAAAGCTCTTTTCTCTCATACCATTGCTAGGAAATGGGATAACCTCCCCCAAAATATCTTTTCAGCACCATCTATCTCACTGTTCAAAAAGTTACTTAAGTCACACCTCTTGCAATCCTGGCTCTGTCCTTGCATCACATAAATGCTTTCCTGCTGTCCTCCAATTCTTGCTACCTTTCTCTCCTCACTGCTTACTATCTCTATTATACAGTACTCAAATACTCCCATACAGGGCCTACTATGTGTAAATTATTACGTCTTGTGTGATGTGTCTTTTGATTGAATCAGTTAATGTGAGTCTTTTCTCCCAAATACTGCCATCCAGAGTTAACTATGTGTAAATTAAGCTTGCTTGGAACAAACCATTGTATGCTATATATTGTTTGAGGGTCTATATTACCAAATAAACCCTTTATGAGAATACCTAAATGTCGACACCTATAACGTGAACCGTGAAAATCCTGAACGCACTAAACAGCGAAAAATAAAATAATGAACTGTCATAGTCGACCAACCCCACCACCCGCTACATATTACCTACCTAAACAAAATAAATAAACCACATACATACACTAACTAAACCCTACTTCTAACCTAAAGTAAAGCAACAAAACCCTACTTCTAACCCTGCACTAAACCCCACATACACAGCTAACTATGCACTATCCTTAACCCCTCCCTAACCCTAAGGTCCGTCACTACCGCACACTTCCCCTACAGACATACACACACCCAGACAAAATAAATAATACACATACATACAGTTAAATAAATCCCTATTTCTAACACTACACTATATCTTGCATACATTTCCTATCTATTCACTTACCTTAACCCACATCCTAACCCTAAAGTCCTACCTATTGCACACTTACCTTATGGAGCTATACCGCAGATGGGCCAACCATTACACTTCGACATTTCAATTTTCACTATTTTGGTCATTTGGCATTTTCGTTTTTCGTGCAATCCATGTCACTCTTTTCATATTCGCGATTACAGTCTTTCGATCTGGTAACAGGAACCCCTTTTTTGATTGCACATTTACCACTGTACATATTGTTTGATGTGGAGCTTTTCTCCCCGGGCGTCTGCTGTAAATGGACCTCATTCCAGTTGTACTTTCCCAGTAAACAAATGTAAAGTTAAATAACTAAATAAATAAATACATAAGCACTTAGTAACCAGCAGCATTCTAATGACATTACTCACTGTTCAGCTGATTCTCTACAGTAGTTTAGAATGTCTCTCTCAAACTTGTTCAAGTAGAAATGCATCAAAACACTGAGAGATTCTCTAAACATTCTGTATAAATAGGGAAATACTCAACATTTTAAAACTTATTTACATTTTCACAAGTAGACATGCTGGCATGTCATAAAAGTTAATCCAGAATATACACAAATCTCCTGCCAGACATGCTAACACAGATCACAATGTTTTGATTGTCTTCATATTTCTCCCCCCTTATGACTCAAGAATGATTGTCAAGTGATCCTTGAAAACTGACACTTGAGAAAAATGGGTCTGTCTGGGAATATCAGCCCACTCCTCTCCTAGGAAATCCATCTACATTGGAATTATTAGCCCCACTGCAGAGTTCTCTTCCTTCTAAAGAAACTTGTCTCAGCACAGCCCTCACACCACAATTTGATGCATCTACCTGTGCAATAAATTCTTTATTGTAATCTGGGCTGGCTAACACAGGTTGTCCTCCCAAAGTCTCTTTTAGTTTTTGGAATGCCTGTTCACAATCTGTGGTCCATGCTACCTTGTCCAGTTTATTCTTCCTAGTTAGGTCTGTAAGGGGGTACAGCTATGGTACTGTAGTTAGGTACAAATTTCCTATAGTACCTCACTGCCCCTAGAAATGCTCTCACTCATTTCTTAGCAACAGTAACTGGCTACACTTGAATAGATTCCACCTTGACAGGTTCTGGCCTAATTTTACCACTTCCCACTCTGTGTCCTATGTAAGTGACCTCTGCCATACCCACTTGACACATACTGGGTTTAATGGTTAATCCTGCTCTACTTAATCTATCTGAGACTCACTCACATGTTGGTCTGCAAATGTCCGTATCATAGTCTTCAATGTAGAGTTTAACTTCTCCACAAGACCATTAGTCTGGGGATGGTAGGGAGTGTTATTTAAATGTTTCACCCCACAACACTTCCACAGACAAGTCAGCAGGTCTGACATGAAGTTGGCACCTTGGTCAGTCAGTATTTCCCATGGAAAACCTATTCTGCTGAATTTTCCTAACAAAGCACTTGCCACCTTTTCTACATCATCACCTGCAAAAGGAATATTAGGAACTTTAACTAGAAGTGGCAGAAGGTAGGCTCTAGGCTCTACCAGCTGATGCACTACCTCACCTTCCAGCTGTCCATTAGGAGTCCACTTTCTATACAACAAACCCCTGTTCCCATATACAGACTCCCCTCTTCCTTGGGCCTCAGGTGTTTCCTTAGCCATCTCTCTTAACCTTTGTACTGAAGGGATCTGTAAGTTGAGCCTGTCTCAGCTCTACCTTCATGACCTTCCCCATCTCTCCTTCCATAGGAAGCCTAGCTACTTCCAACAGCTGTGCATTTCTGTCACTCTGGGTCACACCACTCACCTCCATCCTCGTAGTCAATGTGTCCACGGAAACATCAGTACCCACAAGCAGCTGTGGCTCACATTCAGACTTACTGCTAACAGATAGTACCTTCTCTGAAACAGCCACCATGCCAGACCCAGCTTCAGGTATGAGGTCTTTCTGGATTCCTCACAGACTACTGGACCTACATGTCTTTCTCCAAGCCTGCCTGAGTGCATGTCACTGTATGTACACAAGGTACTGTATCATCAAAGACATTCCCTATTAGGACATTTATAGGAATATCCTCAAACACACTGACTTGCTTTCTTTCTCTTCCACCCTCCCAGTCAAGATGAACCCTAGCCAAAGGTATTTGGAATGGGGTCCCTCCCAACACTCTGACTGGAGTGGGCTGCCCAAGCAAGTACTGCTGTTCTCTAATCCCTGCAGGCCTCACAATGGTTAAATCAGAAGCTGTGTCCCTCTTAGCAGTTACTTATTTACCATCTATAAAAATTGGATATAAATTTTGGTGATAATTTGGCACCCATTTGTTTCTAAACAACTTACCACTGGCAGTTTGTCATCACCACTTACTGTCTCCCTCACCTTCTGTTTCTCACCTTGCCTTGATGGACAGTTGTCTGCTATGTGTCCCCTCTGGCTACACTTGAAACATCTAATTCCTAAGCCCGTACTTGGATTAGTAGTTTCCCCCATTACTGGTGTAGTCCGTTGGTGTGGTTTAAACTGCTCCCCATGAGTTCCCTTATGTCCATGTACAGCATTAGGTATTCCAGTCTTATGCAGTGGTACTCTGCTTGCCAAGTAGAGATCTTTTCTTTCCTACTCCTCTGCAGAGTTGCACTCACTGTCTGCTAACCAGACTTTCAGGTTATCAGACAAAGTATTGAGGGCTTGTTCCCTCACCAAAAGGTCTGCCAGTCCCTCAAAAGTGGTGACCTGATACCCACTCACCCATCTGTGAAAGTAAGTACTTAACTCAGCAATATAATCATGTATACTTTCATCTGCCTTGTGTCTGTGTTCACTAAACTTTTTTCTATAAGCTTCAGGTGTTAGTTTAAAAAAGTCAAGCAAGCAACATTTCATTTTATCATAATTCAAACAATCTACATCATTTAATTTTGCTACAGCCTGAATAACTTTACCATGGAGTAAGGGAGTCAGGATTCAAACCCAGAACTCACAGTCAACATTATATTGTCTACATAACCTCTGAAAGATATGAATAAAACTATCAAAGTCATCCCCATCCCGGTACAGAGGAAAAAGTTTACTAACTTGTATGGCTTCTGAGGTCCAGTTATTTACTTCCCCATTACTGCCATGACCCTCTCGAAGGGTAAGAAGCTCCACGTCATGCCGGTGCTGTCTCTCATTGTCCTTGGCTTCTATACACCTTAGTCTGTCTTCAGTCTCAAGTTGCTTTGCTTCTAGGGGCAGTCTCTCTGCTGATTCCAAGTCAAGACGTTTGGCCTCCAATTCATATTAATGCTGTATCTTCTCTGATTCCAGTTCAAGATGTTTGGTTTCCAATTCATGTTGATGCTGTCTCTCCACAGCCTCTAGATGTTGCATTATCTCCCTTTATTTAGCCTCCAGTTCTAGTTTCCTTAACTCCAGACAGATTCTAAGGTCTTCTGAAGAAAAGGTGGACTGTCCTGTCCTGGCAGGCTGCCCATCACCAACACCAAACTGGATATCCTCCGAACAGCTGGTCTGAGCTGGGGCTGCAACCAAGGCTGAAATCATTGCTTCCTTGGGCAGGTGTCATGCACCAGTCCTCTGGCTTCACACTCCATAGCCAACTGGATCCTTGTCAGCTTGCTAAAATTTTCTGCTGACATCCTTGCCTGCTATCCCTGACTATCTAACTAAAAAGAAACAAATAAAACTGAGGTGGATTGAAATTCTGAATGCTTACCTTGTGGTTGTCAAGAGTGCACACCTTAATGACAACTACCCACTGGCTACTGGAATCCAATTAAAAATCCCACACCACTGGCACCAATAAATGTGGCATCCAGTTATAGCCCACTGCTGCCACCAATAATTGATGTCCATCTATATGTCAGTAACTAAGAAGCTTCAATCCTTGCTAATGACTCCAATATGTGACTGCCACTTAAAAATAAGTCATATTTCACAATTTTCCCCCTAAGAGCACAATACAAACCACATCATCAAGTTTGCTGATGACACAACAGTGGTGGGCCTTATTAGTAACTACGATGAAACAGCTTATAGAGATGAGGTGGAACAACTAATTATCTGGTGTAGAAATAACAACTTAGCACTTAATGTAAACAAGGCAAAGGAGATGATTGTGGACTACAGGAAAAAATCACAAGGAACATTCTCCCCTTACCATCAATGGGGAAACAGTGGAAAGAGTGAGAAGCACAAAGTTTCTGGGAGTGCACATTGATGAGGACTTGTCTTAGAACACCAATACAAATGCCATAATCAAGAAAGTGCACCAGAGATTACACTTTTTGAGGAGGCTGAGGAGAACAAATCTTCCATCGACAGTCCTCACTACTTTCTACAGAGCCACTATAGAAAGCATCCTGATGAACAACCTTGTAGTATGGTATGGAAGCTGCTCTACCTCTGAGTGCAAATCCCTCCATATAGTGGTGAAGACAGCCGAGAGGATCATCAAGACCACCTTACCATCTATCCACAACTTGTACTTATCCATATGTCTCAGCTGGTCTATATTAGAACATCAAAGTTTCACAACTTCGGATGTTCTAATATCGATCCCTATTCAGTGAACGCTGAAAATAGCAAAGCTGCGGAACACCGAATTTCTAACTAGGGAAGGAATTCGGTTGGTCGTTCCTGTGACTTCGCTATGTTCAGCACTGTCGTGGAAAGTTACGGGTCAGGATCAGGTAAGTGTGCGATTGTGTGGACGTGAGGGTTAGGGTGCGGGGTAGGTGAATTAGGGTTAGGGCACGGGTCAGGTAAGTGTACGATTGTGTGGACGTGAGGGTTAGGGCGGGGTAGGTGAGTTAGGGTTAGGGTGCAGGTGAGGTGAGTGTGCGTTAGTGACGGACCTTAGGGTTAGGGTTTGGGTTAAGGTAAGTGGATAGCTAGTGGTGTGTGTACAGTTTAGTGTAGGGTTAGATGTAGGATTTTAGGTGTACGTGTGTGGATTGCTGTTTGTTCTGTATGTTCAATGTTGTTAGCGTTTGCTGAATAGGGGTCAATATTAGAACATTTGACATTTTAAAAAGTCGATGTTCTAATATAGACCCGTCTCAGCAGGGCCAGAGAAATAAGACTGCACTCACCCTGCTTACAGACTGCTCCTGCATCTATCATCCAGGAAGTACTTCTAAAGCATATGTTGTAGAGCTATGAGATTCAGGAACAGCTTCTTCCCTAATGTCATCAGGCTGCTGAACTCTAGTAACAACTGTGCTCCATGATGGCCATCTGGGTCAGTAGAAACTGTAGTAGCTTATCTTATATTGTGCATTAACCTGATTACCAGTCTCATATAATACTTGGGGAAATATACACTATGACTGTTACCTTACAGACCATCTAGAGCAGTAACAATGCAGTAAAATATCTCTACTCTCAGTGCAATACATGTTACGAATTTCTAAATTAACCATAGTGCAATCCTCTAAGGTCCATAGTGCAATCCTCTAATGTTCACAGTGCAATTCTTAAATGTCTCTTTCTGTGCAAGGATCAATGCAATGTTTTAACCAAGTACCTATGCAATACTAAAATCTCATGCAAATAAGTGTTCATTGCGAAAAGTGTTAAATTGTGTTTCCAATTATGTGCAGTATTAGCCTGTCTACCTGCATGTCCGTGATGTAATAGCTAGGTGTTATAGGCATAAATGTCTGTGAAAATAGTCTATATGTTGTCTGGACATTGAGTCCGGAGACACGGAATTTCATTCAGTTTTCGTACTTGTGTGATTTCTGAATGACAATAAAGGTGTTAAATTGTGTTTCCAATTATGTGCAGTATTAGTCTGTCTACCTGCATGTCCGTGATGTAATAGCTAGGTGTTATATGCATAAATGTCTGTGAAAATAGTCTATATGTTGTCTGGACATTGAGTCCGGAGACAAGGAATTTCATTCAGTTTTCGTACTTGTGTGATTTCTGAATGACAGTAAAGTTTACTTTTACTATGACTTTTGACTAAATAATCACTTAGTAACCAGGAGTATTCGAATGACATCACTCACTGTTCACAGCTGATTCTCCACAGTACTTTGCAATGTCCCTCTCAAAGATACGCAGTTAGAAATACATTAAAAACACTAACAGATTTTCTAAACATTCTGTATAAACAGGGAAATACTCAACCTTTTAAAACTTATTTACATTTTCACAAGTAGACATGCTAGCATACCATACAAGTTAATCCAGAATATACACACAAATCTCCTGCCAGGCATGCTAACACAGATGACAGTGTTTTGATTTTCTTCACAACTTATTTCCCCACCTGGCTCAGCTGCATATATGTTCTATAGTTTTTACACATGCTACTCTGAAGTGCTGCCATTCTTCCTCAATTCCATCTATTTCCTCTTCTTCCTGAGCTGTTAAGAGTCCCGAGTAATTTCTTGGAACTCTTGTGCTTTCTCACCAGTTGACCTCCATGTCTTCAGCCTAGTCTCTGTTGACCTTAGTGCCTTCTTTGATTTCTGTTTGCAGCTGGTTGTGGAATCCAGTGGTTTATGCTTTGGGATGACTGTTTAATTGGGGATGACTGTTGTAATCTCTCACCCTAAACCAGTGCTGTTTCCTTACTAGTAGGAAGTCTGCTTGAGTTGCATGTTATCCACTCTTGTATGTGATCCTGTGACTTCCTCCCTTGATGAGCTGTGTGTTGGCCACCATCAAACCAATTGCCAGACATAAGTCTGATTATTCCTGTTACCCCACCCATATGGACCCAGGCAATCTTCATACCCTGTTTAGTCTATGTCAATATGTATGTTCATGAATTGGTGTTGATAATGGGTGACCTGTTGTCTTGCAAATGCTGTCTGGATGCACTTTTTTTCTCACTAGCACAACCCTGCTGTGGGACATAGGCTGAGATTATGAGTAGTGCCCTATCATTACAATGGAATCTGATTGCCATGAGTCTGTCACTAATTCTAATAACATCCCTCGTTGTTTTCTGAAGCCCCTCCCTCACTGCAGTTCCCCTTACCATTTCTAATCTGTCCTACTGTTGAGTAGTAGACTCTGTATTCCAATCCAATTAGCTTTGCTGAACTGCCTTTCATCTTGTCTCCTTGATACACAGGGTGCCCAGCATCCTCATTACCATCATGCCATCCACTTTCAAAGTTAATGTTTGCTAGTTTGACTTGTTTTATGCCCAGCATTTGCTCAAAAGAGCTATCGCAAGTAACCCAGGCTGGGCAACTGGACACCAGCTGCCAGCAGCTTATTACTCTACAGCTTCTGGGCTTTATGGCAGGCACACATTGGCCAATAGAGGCATATACACCCCTCACACCATTAGCATGGGTCCCTGGCATAAGTCAGAGTAGGCCGCATCCTTAACCCATTTATCACCAGCAAATATTCATGCTGATTTTGGTGACATTAGTCCACATGACTGAATCACCCAGAGACAATTTTTACAACTTCGAGTGACTAGCCCTGACATGGCATGCAGTCTGGGATCTGTGTTATCAGTCTTGAGAATACTATTATCCACAGTTGATGATCAAAGTAGTTGGCCTAGACAGCTCTTCTACATATAGGCACCTTCTAGATTCTGTGCTGCTGCCCACAAGTACATTCTTGGTGAGTTTGAGATGGAAGCACAGCATATTTTTGGGAGGGTGGAAGGAACTCCACAGAGGCACAGGGAGAACATGCAAACTCCATACATGTATTGGCTGAAGGTCAGCATTGAGCCTTGTGCATGGGAGGCAAAAACCTTTACTTTCCTGCCAACTAGTCTCTGGGCATTCCTAGATTTGGAGAAAGCATGCAACAAGGTGTCAAGAAAGGTGATTTGGGCATTTCTGTGGTAGTTTGCAGTACCAAAAGTATGGATAGAATTAGTACAGGCTATGTCCAAGGAACCAATGACTCAAGCACAAACAGTGTTCAGTTTCACAGAGAGGTTCCCGGTGGGAGTGGGTGTGCATCAGCTTTTAGCTCTGGGACTACTGCTGTTTATACTGGTGATGGACTATGTTAGCAAACAAGTCACAGGGGACAGATGAAGAAAGTTGCTGTATGCAGACAATGTGACATTGCAGACAGACTCTGAGCAAGAACTTCAGCAAAGGATAGGCGAATAGAATGCAAAACTGAAGGCACATGGGATGAAACTGAGTACAGATAAGACATATGCAATGGCAGCAAGTGGGAGAAATCAGAAGAAACTGAGAACTGAGATATAGGGGATGACAATGGAACAGGTTAACAGCCTCAAGTATCTGGGAGAGGTGGATGGGGAGAAGAAAAGTTTAAATGAAGAGGTCAGTGCTAGAATAGGAGGGGCTGCAGCCAACTGGCAAAAAGTGTCAAGGGTAGTGTATGACTGAAGAATGCCAAAGATGCTGAAAAGTAAGGTGTAGAAAACTATGGTGAGACCAATACTACTGTGTGGTTCAGAACCCTGGTATTAAAGGCAGAGCAGTTGAGTAAGCTAGAGGCGATGGACATGAAATTCTTGTGATGGGTGGTAGGATGCACACTGTGGGAAAGATGAAGAAATGAGGACATCAGAGCTTAAGCTAAAGTAGCTTCAATTGCAGAGAAGGTCATATAGATTATGGTGGTTCAGGCACATGTGCAGAAAAGCAGAAGACCATCTGATGAAGAAGATTTGGGACAGACAGGAAGAAGACAAGAGAAAACAAGGGTGTCCAGCAAATAGGTAGATGGACTGTGTGATAGAAGTCCTGTGACAGTCAGGCATGACTGTTCAAGCATGTAGGACAAATGTTATTGACTAGCTAGCGATGGCAACAGTTGACATGGCACCCTGACCTCTTATAGAAAATGGGAAAAAAGGGGATTAATGATGATGATGATGATGATTACTCATGGACCCATTCACACACTGACCAAATACTGTCTCAGAAACACTGTCATGCAGACATACACATGTATGCATTCCCATTCACAACTACCATGACCTTTGTACGTTAGTAATCTGTGCAGAGTGAACTTCACCATGTACAGATTCCCATCACTGAAATGCATAAATATGCATCGCAAGACTGCCACATGCACTTATGCATTTGGTCTCTGCTCTTCCCAGAACTTCCATAGTATGGGCATCTATGAATTCCATACTCAGAGGTATAGATAGGTTGCCAGCCATCCTGGGCCAACCCCTGTTTAACACCACCCTAGGCAAGTTGAAGATCATAAGGAAAAACTCAAGGTTTTTAAATCAAGTTGAGAACAAAAAAAAGGAATGCTTCTCAGCTTTTTTTGTACACTGGCACACTGACTGAAAGGACAAAAACAAACAAACAAGCAAAACAAAAAACCCTCCCAAAACTAGCCATGCATGAATTGTGAGTTCCTTGCTGCACCATAGCAAACCCGCTTGACACAGTTTAGCTCTTCCAAGGAAAACTGCTAAAGTGCAACAATGGAATCATTACAGTTACAAACAACAACAAAAACTTGATTAATGTCCTTGCTTGTTATTTTAAGCAGCCTTGTTCAAGATATGCAATTATTGGTGGCTGCTTAAATACTATATCTTGCAAGAAGTGCTACTGCATGATCAGATCCGAAGCCATAGGCCAACCCACCGGGAAGTTCATTTCCATAAAACTCACCCATGCCCTACCTCATTTGCTCATGTGCATGTGGCATGATGGTCCTTTCTGACTAGTAGCACATAATGGAACTTACAAGCAGCAAGAGGGTCTATGAATCAGTACAGCCTTGCAACTTATGTAAAACAGCCTATGCTCATCTTGCATACCTTACAAACCAGATTATGAATACACGCTCTTATGTAACTCAGCTACCTGCAGCCATAATGGCCATTCAAGCCAACCCTCAGTTTAACAAAAATGAGCCCTTTTGAACAGATTAGAAGGAAAATGTTAATCACATAAACCAGTAATTTTCCACTTTCCATGGCAACCATATGGACTGTAAAAGAATCAGTTGCTTCTACAAGCTATTTAGGGTAAGAATGTTAAATCTGCTGTTACCAATGTTTCTAAAAAAATGCAAGATTAGGTAACACAAAGGTAAACGTGGGAGGAAATCATTACCTGCAAAAATATTTTGCATGTCTGGGAGAGGCAATCTGCTTTTGCTAACCTTTGGAAAGTAACAGAATGCATACCTCTCAACATTAAGAAGGAACTGTACAGATTTTCACAGAACGTCTAGATTTTTGCCTCATATGTTTGGTCCATTTTTCATAAAATTGTGGCTTTCTGGCAAATTAGTGGTAAATCATTAAAGACTGAAGTTAGAAAATAATGACATACATTTGAGTTTCAGACTTCCTACCCTTTAGAAAATTCATTCTAATGCAAAACCTGTTATTCTATGAACTTTCTAAGTTTGTAAGAGCAATATTTAAAAATTATCCCTATTTTTTTGGCCCTTTTTCCCTTTTTATTTATGGCTTTGTTCAGATTGAGAGATGGGAACAGAAGAAAAGACTATTCCCCCTGATTTACTAATCCTCCATGTAAGACTTAATAAGTCTTACTCGGAGGCTGCAGTTGAGCAGACTGATGTCAGCATGCCATGAATATTCATGAGGGCACGCTGACTCATCCGTAACTCTTACCACGGACTGAGTAGGAAAGCAGGGGGCGTGTCCGACTGCCGAGCAGTCTAAAAGTCCACGCCCCTGCAAGGTTTTAAAAAGCATAGTGTCAACAGACAAGACCAAGTTCGCTCAAATGTACTTGCACCCAACACCACACTCCCTGACACTGTAAACCCCCATCACAATTATAAAACGTAACAAATAATTTTTTTTTTAAATCCACGATATAGCCGCCCGTATTTGCCCTTGTTTGAGCGGGTGTGCCCATTGCTTAACAACAGTTAGCAATTGTGACATTGAAGAGCATATAAGAACTACTTATGCAAATTAATCCAAATTGCAATAGCGTAACAGTAGAGCATATACACAAAGAGGAGGAATTCACGGTTCGATTCCCATCACTCTCCTTCATATTTATGTTTTAAATCAGTATTTGAAATAATACCAGACATATATGATTAAAATATTATTAAAAGCAGTGAAATGGCTAATGTATCAGTGAACAAAATATATATTTTCAAAGGATCCAGATATATAATAGCCTGCTCTGAAACAGTGCTTTACCCAGCTAAACAGAGGTGCCCATACTTTAATAGTGCTTTACCCAGCTAAACACAGGTGCCCATAGTTTAATAGCACGTTACCCAGCTAAACAGAGGTGCCCATAGTTTAATAGCACTTTACCCAGCTAAACACAGGTGCACATAGTTTAATAGCGCTTTACCCAGCTAAACAGAGGTGCCCATAGTTTAATAGCGCTTTACCCAGCGCAATGTGTTTACGCGAACGTGAGCACCGTGCCAACCAAGGCACCGGGGAGCAACATAGAGCTAAGTTGCTTAAATGCAGTTACACCCCCTAGCCTGTCTAGACAGTATTGACAAGGTTCGAACCTAGGACCCTGTGTATCATAATCAAAGTACAGAACCACTAAGCCATGACAACATAAGGGAAGCAGCCACCATTAACATGCATATACTTACAAAAGTTAGTTTAACCATTACTAAGCAGGTCTGCAGTCAGCTGAGAATTTTACAAAATGGCCAATCAGAAAAAAGTGCGGGAAATGTGGCATATTTAAGCCCCATAGGCGGGAATACTCGCCATAACTGATTGTGGCACACATTTGCAGTCAGAATGGCAGGTGTAGGTGAGGGATCACGCTTCCGAGCGCAACGTTGGGGCATCGAGGAGTCAAAATATATGGTTTGGCTCCCTGTCCACCGTCACAAGTTTAGACTCCTGCAGGACCAGTTCCAAGGGACAGAGTACAAGGCAGAGGCGTGGAACAGGTTAGCTCGTGACCTCACCAGTGCCACAGGTATTACCTGGACTGGTGAGCAGATCCGCCACCACCATGCAGACCTGAAGAGATGAAAGCAGGACCTCCTGAACCCGTGGATACAGGAGGCCCGTGGGATGCAGGATGCCCCACAACTGAGTAAGTAGCCATGGAATGCAGTATGTAAGAATTGATAATGGAGTACATATAATGGATATGTATGTTTCAATATCCCTTCATTTACTTCACAGCTGCAGGTGACCGTGTTTCGAATCAGCAAGCCTATGCCACCAGGCAGGTTAGTGATTATTCTGCATGTATTGTTATATAAAATATTATTTGAGAGCATGAAAGAATGTGTTGTAGTCCAATAAAACAGCCATAAAATTGCCTGAATAAGTCCTCTGCATGTACTGCCAGATACAAAACGTCAGAGAGTCAGAAAAAGTGTGTAGTAACCCATTAAGAAAGGTAACATATATTTGGAATAATATCTCTGCAGACACTTTCATATAACATAGGTGAGTGAGCCTGAAAAAGATTGTTCTAACCTATTAATAAAGGTATAATATGTCTTGAACATGACTGCCATAAACAACATTAAATCAAATAAAGGAGTGAGCCTGTGGAAAAGTGTGCAATGCCATTAATAAAGGTCTAAAACCCAGAGTGTGTCTGTGTCACAGAGTCTGAAATGTTGTATCCTTGCATTATACAAACAGTACTGTTTGAAAATGTGCTGGCAGCCCAGAGTTATGCAGTCCCATATAAAGTGGGTGATGGAAGTGCTAGT
>NC_056736.1:346721615-346771615 GCF_019279795.1 Protopterus annectens
GGTGCTATGCCCTGGGAGTCACCTCTGTGTATCCGTTTGATGGGAGCAAGTGAAGTCACATTACATGCGTGTCAAAGGGCAGGGTAGCATATGGCTAGGCTGCTCTAGGCCCAGTTCCAATAGCGTATTACATAACTATGACACAATGCACACACACATGTATTCAGTGCAATACCTGCTATGTGAGGTGGAATGTGTGTGACAATGACTGTGTGCAAGGTCTGTAAAGGTGTGATAGCTTAGTGTGAGGTTGTGTCTGTCATGGTAGTTTGAGTCCTAGATGTGAGGCCAGAGAAAGATGTGTCAGTTATTGGGATGCAGACATAGTAGGATGTCATATGTTGTGACGTAGTTCCTTGTGTACTACTGTGGTGTCCCATTGTAGGCTGAAGCAATACATGTATGCTCAGTAAGTGATACTGCTGGTGACTCCAGCTCACATATGAACTGTTGTACTACCTGAAGCTGTAGTCTTAAACACCACAGTATTGTGTATGTTCACATTCCCTGGTAACACTGTCTTGTGTGTTTCCTGTAGTCTGCACAGATTACATACCTCAGGCATAGGTATCTGTAAGTAGGGGCACACAGTACTATATGGTACACAGGTAATGCTCATCTGTGTTGGCATACATTTGTGTGTTGTATGTATGTCTAATGTGTGTGCAATGATGCCTGTACCATGCCTGCAATCACATGTGTGTTACAGGGTATGTGTGTGTACCTAGCAATATGTATACTCTGTTACAGCAGTATGCCAGCTATATTAACAAGTGTGCACATTTGTTCGGTAGGGGTATGGCATCAAAGACTAGGGTGGATTACAGTTAATACTGTAAATGTACATTACATTCTCTGCATTGGATGGCATATTTCTTCATGCATTAGCTTGATATATACCCCCGGTGCGAGGTTGTGCATCGTATCCCAAACAGTGTGCCGGGTACTGGTGTATACTGGTTTGTTGTATGGAGTGTGGCAGGCACTGTCAGACAGTTGTGGGATGAGCACTGATATGTGGTATTGAATGTGTGTATCCTGGAATAGACAGACAGATGCTATATATGGCAGTTAAGTGATATCTGTACTTCATAATGTTAAGTGTGCCACATGACCTGCTCAGACATATCATTTAATTGTCTTCCAGGGTTATGGATCATCAATGCAATCCAGCATATACAGCTGCGGAGGAGCAGGAAATACAGGCCAGCCTGGTGCAGCACTATAACCTGCTCTTTTCCAGGGCCAACCAGCACCAGCATGAGCATATTGCACTGTGGCAAGATCTTGTTCGCCAGGTAAATGACATAGGCATGCATAACCGGACATATGAGCAGGTACGCCATCACTGCAGTGATTTAATTAGACATGTCCAGCGGCGTGCGTCTGATATCCATAGGCAACAGCTTGCCACAGGTGGTGGGTCACCCATACATCCCCCCCTCACCAGAGTGGAGGAGCTGCTCCTAAGCATGGTGGCTCCTGGCATACAGCAGCAACAGCATCATACTTGTGTTATCATGGAGTCCGGAGCCACCCAGCAGGACGACATGGAGCGTGTAGGTAATATGCCATAGCTGTACACTACCATTACTAGTATTGTTAGAATATGCTTATGTGAGATGTGTACTGTGTGTTTAGCAGTTGTGCTGCCTGCCGTGTGCAATACTGATATTTGGAATAGTATCTCCACACCTGTGACTATTGACTGTTGTTCCACTGTAGATTAGCACACTCACGTTAGCAATGCCACAGTTGTGGCCACTGACAAACTGTGTCATATTCTTGTAGCTCCCTCTGGTGTGACAGCAGGGCAGACGATACATGCTGGTGAGTGTGTTAACACTTTCATATTGGTACTGAAATGTGCATGTCATAGGTGAGGTGTAGGCCATGTACACGTAACACACCTATGCATAATGCGTGCGGTCCATGTTTGCTGTGAGACATTAATCATCTCAGTAAAGTCAGTAGCTGCCTTAATCACATACAATGCACAGTGCAGCAGACACAATTGTGGCAACACTGTACTGCACCTTGGATATGCATAGTTGCTACAGCTGTACACAACAGAACACGTTTATCATATGCAGTACATGGAAACATGCTACATTTGGCATTACCACACACCCGCTGTAAGGTCACACATCAGTATCCCACATGTCATGCACACACACACGATGTACCTCAGGGTAGAGGCCTATCATGGGTCTGTGAACGCCAAGTCTGCTCTTCAAATTTTCCCTTAAGGAAGCTCTACTCTTAGTATAACCAGACTACTCACTGTATTACAAGCCTAGCACTTGTTCTCAATACTTCTCTACTAAGTAAGCACTCTCGTACTAAGTAAAGCACTACATCTACTTACCACCCCTGTGAATACCAACTTCCCTTAAAGGTATACCACTCCCTTATACTGTTCTAGCATGTCGAGTGGTAGATTACTGGCGTTGTCTCCAGTTCAGCTGGTCAATCTGGGCATCTTGAGACAATGCTACAATTGTCTCATGTACACAGACAACCCTCTCCTCCTCCCAACAAACACAAATACATGTGAGAGATGCAACTATATAGCCAAACTGGAGGCTGAACTCTCTCAACCCAGGGCTGGCATGACCAGACAGGAGGAGATGGCAACCACACACACAACAATCCCAGTCCCACATAGACCTACCACAACTGCAAACCAAACACATAAAAACACAAAGACATACTCGGAGGCTCTAATAAAAAACTTACCAAAACAACAGAGGCTCCCAAAGCAGACATCCAAAAATCCACCACCTCAAAACAAAACACATGCAACACATACTTCAATAAATCAGTGTTTCTTTAGACCAATCGCAGCCCTTAATGCCAAACACCTTGCCTGATACACTAGTAATAAGTGACTCCATAGTCAGACACATTGATGTCCCACTGACCAGGCTGAACAAGGAGAAGGTGACTGTGAGCTGTCTATTGGGGGTTAGGATCCGCCACATAACACGTGTCACTCAGGTCACTCCACAGCAAGTACAAATATGACTCCGTCATTGTCCATGCTGGTGTGAATGACCTGAGACGTACCTCCCTGGACTACATGAAAAGAGACATAGAGGGGCTCTCCGATTATGTAGCCCAGGCTGGTATGACCCTGACCCTGAGCAGCATCTTGCCCTCACCAAGAATGATACCACAATACAAAGACAAGATGATCAGCTTTAACAATTGGCTCGAGTACTGGTGTTATTCCAAGGGGATCCAATGTCTGTCTGCCTGGGATGATATGTTGGAGAAGCCATGCTGCTTCACAAGGGATGGCTTACACCTGTCACCACTGGGCTTCTGGATATTGGCTAAGGCTCTTAGTGCCTTTTTTAGACAAGGCTCAAAAGAGAAACCCACCTTCTTAGAAAACAAAAATGGAAAAAAACTAAGGGTAACACCAGAAGTCTAAATCTCAAGATGCAGGCACTTGATGCACTCCTCAGCATGGAGAACATTGACATCTGTGCAGTAACTGAAACCTGGTTCAAGGCTCCTGAGAACACCCCAGTGCTACCAGGCTATACCTTGTATCATGCTTTTCGGCCCCAAACCCGGGCCGAACCACAAAGGGAGGGGGAGTGTCCATATTCATAAAGGACACCCACACCTCCAGGTTAGTAGCAACACATGAAGCATCAGAGACCATACAGGTGCAACTAACCATAGGCAAAACTGCTATACAACTGGTAGCATGTTACAGACTACCCTCCCAATCTCAAGAACCCCACTCAGCCTTCCTGAAGACATTGGAGGATATGAATGTATCACAAAATACCATCATACTGGGAGACTTCAACTACCCAAACATAGATTGGGTACATTATTCTAGCCCTAATACCCTAGCCCAAAGGTTCCTGGAATTCATAAATTCAAATGCACTGGAACAACTAGTTACCTCTCCCACTAGGGGAGATAATATACTAGACCTGATCATCACAAACATGGGGACAAAATGCTCCACACCAGAAGTATACCCCTCACTAGTGAGATCTGACCACAAACTAATCACCCTGGATATACATATCCCACCTCCACCCCCATCACAAAAGACCACAGTGAAAAACTTCTCAAAAGCAGACTTCACTCTTCTTAAGATGGAGATGGTATCCTTTAAGCCCACTGTGCCAGTGGATACCACATCCCGCAATGCCGAATCCTTCACAAATGCTTTCTATGCACATATCCAAGAATGCATGGATCATGCAATCCCAAACAAATCCAAGTCCCTCTCCATCAAATGTAAGCATCCTGTCTGGTGGACCTCAGCCATAAACAAATTGTATAACAAAAGAAGGAAGCTACTGCATGTCAGAGCGTAATCCCACGAAGGGAAGACGTCTCTGATCAACATTAGCAGAAAACTACATTCTCTCATAAAAACATCCAAGGCAAACTTTAAGAGAAAAATCGCTAAGGACACTAAAGATAACCACAAAGCCTTCTTCAGCTATGTTAGAAACCTGGGCGGAAACCCTCAGATATGCTCAGAGTTGGTTCACAACAACAAAAAATACACTGAACCCACAGATATTGCTAACATTCTGGCTGACAGGTTCAGTGCAAATTTCTCCCCTCCTTCACCCCCAAAAGAAGAAATACTTATCCCAGCTGAATGTAATCTCCCTGTCATCTCAGATGTCCAAGTGAGAACCGCCCTAAACAAAGCAAAAAACACAGCATCAATGGGACCTGATGGTATCCCGGGGTGCGTGTTACGTGAACTCCAAGAGGAGCTAAACCCACACATAAAAATGCTATTTAACCTTAGCCTTACTTCGGGATATGTACCTGTACATTGGTGTACAGCAACAGTGGTCCCACTCCACAAGGGGGGTGCCTCTACAGACCCTGGAAACTACCGCACCATAAGCTTAACTAGCCTGGTATGCAAAGCTATGGAAAGAATCATTATGGAACTCATAAACAGAGACATAGGGGACCTACAGACATTTGACCCTACCCAGTTCGGCTTTGTGAAGGGCAGATCCTGCCTTTTAAACCTGGTTGACTTTTTCAAAACAGTCACTAGAGCCATTGATGAGGGCAAAGCAGTCCATACAGCATACCTGGACTTGGCTAAGGCCTTCGACACAATACCCCACTCAGGCATCATAGATAAGCTAAACAGCTTAAAAGTAAACCCTTATGTCACTAGATGGGTGGCAAACTGGCTAAAGGACAGAACCCATAAAGTTAAAATTGCTGGAGCAATGTCAGACTCAAAGCCAGTCATAAGTGGTGTCCCACAGGGATCTGTCCTGGGACCCCTCTTGTTCGGCATTTATTTCTCAGATTTTAAAGCAAACATGGGAGGGCTGTGGCTGACAAAGTTCACAGATGACTGCAAACTAGGCACCATAGTCGATACACCAGCAGACACACACATCCTACAAAAAGGCCTCACTGAAACGGACAACTGGTGCCGTAGTCACGGCCTTCAACTAAATGCCAAAAAATGTATAGTCATCCCTTTTGGAAAAAATAAAGTACCCACAAATTATCACATAGACAGAAACCCACTGAGTGCGGAAAAAGTAATCAGAGACCTAGGGACCCAAGTAGACAGCGACCTCTCATTTGGCATCTACGTTGCCAAAGTGGTTAGAAAAACATTCTACCTTGCACACCTCATCATGAAGGGATTCACATCCAGATCCAAGGATGTCATTGTACCCCTATATTCCTCCCTCATCAGACCCATGATTGAGTACAATGCCCCATTTGGTATGTACCTCACCCGGCACTTGCAACAGCTGGAGAGACCACAAAAGTACCTCACCAAAAGGATCAAGGGTCTCCAACATATGTCTTATTCCGCCAGACTAAAGAAACTTCAGCTCTATTCAGTAGCATACCGCCTGCTCAGAGGTGATCTCTGCCTGATGTACAAGGCTATGTCCAATAAGGATTTGATGGACATGCTCCACCTCAAAAAATCCAAATCCATCAGGACCACGAGAGCTAAAGACTTAAACCTCAGCGCAAGTATGAATAGGACATGCTGGAGGGATAGATTCATAACCCAGAGGCTTCCCATGCTTTGGAACAGGATCCCAGTTCGTATTAGGCAGAGCCCCTCACTGACTCTCTTCAAGAGAAATCTTGATGAGTGGATGGGAGATCGAACGTTTACCCCAGGGGTCACATCTGTGTCACTGCTAGACCGGGACACAGTAAACTAATTCTATTATATAAGGGGACCTTCATTGTGTCACTACTAGACAGAGGCACAGTATTCCAGATTTATTCTGTACATTTTTGTACCATTTCATGGGGTGGCAAAAGCCACATCACTATGGCTAGGCTTACAAATGCCCCAGGGCAGATAGCCTAGTACTATACTATGAAACTATGAAACTCTGCAGCATATAACACAGTCATGTTAGGCAATGCTCCCTATTGGGCACCTCACACACCCATGTACAAGGTGTCTGTGTAATTCCGAATGTAGCCACAGCACTACAGTTCAGGTATAGCATGCTAGGCGGTGGTCTTGCACACATTGGTAGGTGTGAGTGACCACAGGATGCATGGTGATGATGGCACAGGGTACTACACCATATCTAGTTATGGTGACCACAGTACTAGTCATAGCAGTCATTGGTTTGCACCTCAATGTCATGTGTGTGCAAACATATGCACCTATACACAATATGCATAGCATGTTGTGTGTGTGCTTACATATGCCAGTATACACAATATGCACAGCAGTCACCATCCAAACAAAGTGTCACATATATGTCCTGGAATGCTAGTGGGTGTATAGGCCACTTGACACACATTGGGTATGTGTGGTGTTCATTGTTGCAGGCGTGTAGCATGCCATGCCATGTCTGGCACAGACATATCTGCAAAATGTCCCACACTCACCATAACCGCTGTACACTGGCCATGTTGATCATTGGGATACCTTCACGTCAACATGCACCAGTCATCCCATGTGTGTACATAGCATGCATGTGCTACACCCATGCCCACTATTATCTGCTGTGGGCACAGACACTGTACTCAGACATAGATATCTATGTGTCACACAGATTACATGTGCAGCCATGGCATGTATACTTGTGAGTGATGGTGCACAGGGCATTGCAGAGCTGATAATACCTGCACAGCAATGTTGTGTCCATGTACACATTGTGTTCCAGGGTATAACCAATCACTGAACAACTACACAGTTGCATCAAAGCCATGTATACTGCCATTAAATTGGGGCGTGTACACTTGCACTGTATGGTCTTGTGCAACACATATTCTGCATGCTGACATGTGTGTGGTGACTGTTTACCTTGTGATACTGACACCCACCTTCACCTACTATAGAGTATGTGTTGGATTGCTGGTGTGTTTGTGTGTATGTGCTGTAGTGAGGAGTGTATTAGTGTGTTCATGTGTGCATGTGTTCATGTGTTCATGTGTGCATGTGTGCATGTGCTCATGTGTTCATGTGTGCATGTGTGCATGTGTTCATGTGTTCATGTGTGCATGTGTGCATGTGTTCATGTGTTCATGTGATCATGTGTTCATGTGTTCATGTCTGCATGTGTGCATGTGTGCATGTGCAGACCGTAAAGTGTGTTTCCTGTCTTCCTCTCACAGGTGCTGAGTTAGGGGTGGCCGAATGCAGCAGGGAACCTGAAGCCACTGCCATGGATAGTGCTGCTGATGAGACATGTATTTTGGCACAGTAAGGCTTGACAGGGTCTGTCATTGGTCCGCCAATCGACAGTACACAGCGTTCAACCCCATCTATGCGCACACTCATACTGTCATTACATCCCTCACCACCAGTGGCCATAGGCGAGGGACAGCATACAGTTGGCATTGACCAGGAGAGTGTGGTACCCATGGCACTTGCTTCCCCTCACAGCAGCCATAACCGTATACCTGGAACGGTACCACATAGGCAGAGGTCCAGGGGTTCTCAGGGGAGCACCACTGGTCGTATTGCCCCTGGCAGGTGTGCCCTCACAGGTCTTACGATGACCAGTATGTTTTGGGCTGTAATGCAGGCTCAGGCACATATGGAACGGTACACCAGGGAGGGACTTAGGGCACAGAGGTCACATTACACTGCTATCAATGACAGCATCCATGACCTTGCCGGTGCCATCCGGACTTACACCGAGGTCATTGATAGACGTTGGGAGGAGACATTAGATGCCCTCCACAATATGTCTTCCATGAGCCAGGACCATGCAGGACAGTTGCGATGTCAACGCGGATGCATGCCAGCAACAGCAACAGCTGGCAGTGGTCGCGGATGGCCTCCAGTTCACAGCCGCTTCCATAGTGGCAGTACCAGCCCCAGCAATGCTCGTGCTGGCCTGTCCATTGGCCGTCCCAGTAGACCACATGCACGTGGCTCTGGCTAGTCCCAGCAGGGACATGGGTCCAGTCGTCCCACCTCTGCCTCTGAGGACAGTAGCCAGTCAGGGTTGGTACCCGATACTGTCCATAGCACCCCTGCCAGGCACAGGTACTGTGTCCATGGCAGAAGACAGTGATCTGGACAGCCTCGCAGGTACAGTCTGTGGCTGTGCCACAAACTACTGTATATGGTAGCCACATGGTGGAGCTGTGTGCATGCAGACACACACACATTAACCAAACAACTAGGGCTCGCACACACACACACACACACATTACATCAACATTGGCCCATGTTGTACTGTTGTCCCTCACACACACACACACACACACACACACACACACACACACACACACACACACACACACACACACAGACTTGTTGGTTGGATGGGTCAATGTCAGGCTCTGGCAAGCAACAAAACACCCTGTGCATATGATGATACCTGTGTCACCTCCTGTCATCTGTAACATTGATGGAGGAACAGGCTAACATGGTGCTGATGCACAGGGTGTCACTTTAACAGTGTAGCAATATTAGCAAATTGTCAACAGGAAAGTGTAATGACATCCTTGTAGGTATATCTCTGCAGACATTATGCATCACAGCTCTGATTGTCAATGTAGCATTGTTTACACCACTGTTAGGTACGAGTATGTATTGTCCACCCATGTGCCACTTGGCTGAAGTGTAATGTGTTGCCAGCATGTGTTAGTGAGTGGACAGTATGTGTGTGATGTGTGCAGTACAGATTAGCAAGTGTACATCTGTGAACATGGTGGGTGCACACTGTCTGCATGTACGTGCATAGTGGACACATGGGACGTGTGGCATACCCTGTTGTACACATTGTTAACATCTCATAGTATGTTCTATTGGCCAGTATGCATTCTACTACAGTAATGTACTAACATGGGTAGACATGTGTGTATGACATGGGTTGACACTATGCTGTGGGTGATACTGTTAGTATCTGTCAATGATTTGTGGTCTGGCAGTATACGCAACCTCAACAGCATGACTGTAAACAAGCATTGGATGTTGTCCTGACAAATGACACACAGTTGTAGGGAACTCAGTAACGGTTGAAGCCTTCCGGTGCTATACTATAACACTAACCAGTGGTAATGACTGCCACCCATTCCTGTGACCACACCTGTTTGGCATATAAGCCCCTTAGGTACATGCAAACACTGTAAATGCATGCATTGGCCTACAATCCATTCCTTGGATGAGACGCATATCCTACACAAGGGTATCATACAGACAGATACCTGTCATCTGATACATACTGTATAACAGTAAGCCAACTATGGCATCGTCAACCACATGTACCATACTTACCATCCCGTCAGTACCACATAGGTGGAAGGATCTACATGTATGTTGGGTACCAATGTATACCTACAGCCTCATATTATGTCATGTGTCCCTTGGTATCTACATATCCATAGGTATTGTGGAGTCCCAAGGTGTATCACATGAGACATTAAAGGCCTGGATACATATCCACAAGGCAGTTGTACACCTATAATGACTGTCCATTATTGGCAGTCGTTGTTGTGTATGAACATGTCTGACATATACCCCAGGCATATACCCTCACTCACACCACTCTTAAGTAACTGTCATGGGTGTGTGTGGCACAGCTGACCTTGGCCATGGATCATGACAGTGGACGGCCCTGTCACATACATACATATGTGACCTATGGTCTGAGAAGCAGCGGCACAACCTGTCAATGGCAACAAATGTATTCATGTAGTATGCAGGCTTCACACCTATGTACTGATTGAGGGGACATGTACACACATATTTTACCACGCATATATCTGATGTGTGCAATGCACTTACTGTTGTAATCATAATATGTCATACCATAGTAATAGCAAAACTCACACAGCATTGACCAACAGTGACACACACACACAGTCAGTGTTTGCAGGATTTAAACCCCTACTTAACTATGTTATGCTACTAGAGGGAGACACGCATTAGCACGGTATGCTATTTGCTTTTTTGGATGGTTTCCCTTCTCCTGCTGTATTTCCAGGATGGTAACATCATCAGTCTTTCCAAAGAGGAATGTACATCTTCTAGTGTGTTTTCCCAGTATCCAAAAAGGGCACTCCTGTGAAACACAATTGCACACATACACACACACACCCCACACACAGTCAGCATTTGCAGGATTCAAACCCCTACCTAACTATGTTATGCTACTAGAGAGAGAGATGCATTAGCGCAGCACGCTATTTGCTTTACTGGGTGGTTTCTCTTCTCCTGCTGTATTTCTAGAATGGTGACATCATCAGTCTTTGCAAAGAGGAATGTACATCTTCTAGTGTGTTTTCCCAGTCTCCAAAAAGGGCACTCCTATCAAACACAATTGCACACATACACACACCCCCCACACACAGTCAGCATTTGAGGGATTCAAGCCCCTACCTAATTATGTTATGCTACTAGAGAGAGACGCATTAGCATGGTGCGCTATTTGCTTTACTGTGTGGTTTCCCTTCTCCTGCTGTATTTCTAGGATGGTGACATCATCAGTCTTTCCAAAGGGAAATGTACATCTTCTAGTGTGTTTTTCCAGTCTCCAAAAAGGCACTCCTTTCCAAGACAATTGCACACACACACACACACACACACTCAGCATTTGCAGGATTCAAACCCCTACTTAACTATGTTATGCTACTAGAGAGAGACACATTAGCATGGCATGCTATTTGCTTTACTGTGCGGTTTCCCTTCTCCTGCTGTATTTCTAGGATGGTAACATCATCAGACTGGACATGGTAATGTGTGTACACTTTGTTTTATGCCATTCCAGGAATGGTTCATGTGGGTCATCAGGTGTCAACAGCTTGAACAGGAACTCATAATCCTTACCTTGTGTGATCTATCTGTGGACACATTGACATTCCTTCATATGTCAACACATATTTATGCACAGCTTGTTGGTTTTGTGGGTACTACATGTGTCTGGGATGTTGATAAAGGGCTATTCAAAGTGTATGTGAGACATGTGTAGCTGTGTTCAGTGATGTGTGTCCTGGGTGTCTACCTTGCAAGCAGTCTAGCATGTTTGGGAAACATGATCCACACATGAACATACCACAGTTAGTAAGGTTGTGTGTATGTTAGCTTCCAATAGCTCGGTTTATGACTTCAACCATGATAGGCTCCATGGACTTGCAGATCGGACTTCATAGGCATACTGGACTATACTTCCCATGGTGTATTGTGCACCAACACTTGTGTTGCTGTAACACATTCAACGGTTCCACATCCTGTGTGTGTGTGGGGGGCTCAGCTGACTGTTCAGGTGCAGGATCTGTTTCTTCTGTAGTTTATGCATGGCACATATTGGGAATCCATGTAGTCCACTTGATGCCATGATTTTGGCATTGGGGGTAGCTGATCATCCATTCTACATGTGAAATCTCCTGGTATGATGATATGGACTATCGTCAATGGGAGGTGGGTATGTATATATGGGCCTGTCTGTCAGGATGTCGGCATTGTCAGTCAGGTACAGTTGGCCCTGCCTCATGACATATATGTGTGTACATTGCTATATATGACATAGCTGTCGGAGGTGTCATGATTCAGTCTGGACTCCTTCTCAGCTACTCTTTAGAGAACACCAACGAACCTGTGCACTAATCCCTGTTATACTCTTTTACACACGTAACACCATACTGATCCTTTGTGATGTGGCTACAGAGTATGTCATCATGATATCCCGGCATGTCCAGGGGTCGGCTTAGTGTGTACTCTCCAGTCCAGCTGGTGAATATTGTGATGTAGACACAATCCCACATCTGCCTCATGTACACAGACAACACTCTCCTCCTCCCAACAAACTCAGATACATGTGTGTGATGCACCTATGGAGACATACAGGGTGCTGAACTTTCTCGACCCATGACTGGCACAGTCTATCAGGTGGTGAAGGTAACCACACACACCACATATCAGTCTCACATATCCTCTGTCGACAGCACTCAAACCACATTATCACACATACACATACTTGGATGCTGTCAATAAACTCTGCCTAAGCAGCAGAGACCTCCACAGCAGGCACACACACAACTGCTACCACACTACAATACCCACATCTCACTTAGTTCACAATGTCAGTGTGCCACACAGTCACTGCCCTTCGGGCTACACAACACACCTAATACACTTGTGATAGGTGACACTTATTGTCAGACACACTGATGTACCACTCTCTAGCCCATACAAGGGAATAGTCCCTTTGTGCTGTCTGCCGGGTGCCAGGTTCTGCCACATAACACATGCAGTCAGGTCACTCCAAAGCAAGTATGGGACTGGCACCATCATTGTCCATGCTGGTGCATAAAACCTCAGTCATTACTCCCTGGACCACATGACATAGTACATGGAAGTACACTGTGATCATGTAGCCCAGGCCAGTATGACCCTAACCTTGTCTAGTATCTTACACCCACCACGTATGATGTCACAGTATACAGACAAACATATCACGTTTAACAGTTGGCTAACTGATTGGTGTCATTCATAGGGTATACAGTGTCTGTCAGCCTGTGGTGACATGCTTGACATGCCACGTAGCCTCACTATGGACAGCTTGCACCTGCCACACTTGGACTTTCAAATGCTGTCTATGGCTCTTGCTACCACCATAGTGCATTTGTTGACCAGGGCTCAAAAGACAAACCCACCTCCATAGACATTACAGGTTGAATGACACTAAGGGTAATGCTGCTCAACACCAGATGTGTTAGCCTCATATTGCGGCCACTCAGGACTCTCCTCAGTATGGAGGATAGTGATATCTGTGCACTAACAGACGTCTAGTTCAGGCTCACATATGCACACCAGCACTACCAGGTTATGTTTCATACCATACTTTCTGACCACATAACTTGGTACGGACAACACAACTAGGGGTTGTATTCATATACATCACAAATACACACACCTCCGGGTTAGTAGCACTGCACTAAGCATCACAGACCATACATATACAACTACCATTGTGCAAAGCTGCCTTTCAGTTTGTTGCCTGCTACAGACCACCCTCCCATACTCAGGAACCACACTCGGCTTTCTTGGGAACAGTGGAGAATATGAAGGTCTCCACAAACACCATTTTATTGTGTGACTTCAAATACACAAATATTGACTGTGGATACTACTCAAGCCCCAACACCCTCACCCTACAGTCACTACAGTTTGTAAAGTCATATGCTATGGCACAGCAGGTCACCACAGCCACAAGGGGGTTTACATATTGGACCTGATCATCACCAACATGGGGACTCTATGTTCCACGCCAGCGATATACCCCTCATTGGTAAGGTCAGAACATACATATATCTCACTGGACATACATATACACTCCACACACCCATCCTAGGTAATCCTGGTGAACTTCTCATGAGCCAACGTCTCACTTCACAAAAGCAAGGTGGTATCGTTCAGAGACCCTGAGACAGTGGCGAATACGGCTCCGACTGCTGAATCCTTTACATACACATTCTATGTACACCTAGTGGACTGCATGGATTGTGCTATCCCAAATAACAACAGGACTCACTCCTCCAATGGCAGGAGACCTGTCTGGTAGACCCCAGCCATAAATAAGTTGTACAATGTCAGGAGGAAGCTAATACATGATAGAGCACAATCACAGATGGGGAAAGCATCTGTGATCTGTATTAGCAGACAGCTATGATCACTCATGTACTTGTGTAGGGGCTGCTTCTCATGGACAGTTGCACCAGACACATAGGACTATCACAAGGCCTTCTTCACTTATGTCAGGAACCTGGGTGGACACTCACTGATATGCTGTGAGTTACTGCATACTGAATAAACATACCCTGAACCCACTGGCATAGCCAACATCCTGGTAAACAGGTTCAGTGCAGATGTCTCCCCCCATCCCCCCTAGGGAGCAACTATCCATCCCAACCGAGTGTAACCTCCCTGACATCACACAGTAACAGGTGAGTGCTGCCCTCCCCAAAGCATACATTACAGCATCAATGGGACCAGATGGTGTCCTGGCCTGCATGTTACACAAGCTTCATGACAGACGTAACCCTCACATTACATCATTGTGCAATATCGGAGTTACTACAGGATATGTACCCACAGAATGGCGTACAGCGACAGTGGTCCCACTCCAGAGGGTTGGTGCCACAACAGACCACACACAATATTGCCCTATAAGCCTAACTAGCCTGTTCTGCAAAGCTATGGTGCATATTGTCATGGGACTCTTACACATAGACATCGGGAACCTACAGACACTGTGTCCTACACATGTCAGCATTGTTGTGGGCAGATCTTGTCTCTTTAACATGTTTGTATTCTTTAGACAGTTAACAGGTCCATCAACATAGGGCCAGTTGTACACGCAGCCCACCTGAACCTTGCAAAATCCTTCCACACAATTACCCACTGGGCCATTATGCATAGGCTTACCAGCATTGATATGGACACATATCTCACATGTTGGATTGCTACCTGGATCAGGGATAGCACACACATGGTCAGAATTGCTGGTGCCATGTCTGGCTATACACCAGTTACACATGGCATCCCACACGGCTCGGTCCTCGGACCTCTCTTGTTCAGTATATATTTGTCTGACAAACAGGCTACCACAGGGGGAATATGGCTGACCTTGTTCACACTTGACTGCATACTGGGTGCCATGATCAACTCTCCAACTGCCACATGCATACTCCAACAGGGTCTCACAGAGATGGATGACTGGTGCCTGAGCCATGGCCTACAGCTACATGCCATTAGTTGCATAGTCATCCCCTTTTGGAATAACAACATGCCCACACATTAACACATAGGTAGTACTCCATTACATATGGTGGGAGTTGTTAGGTGACTGGGGACATGACTTGTTGTACTGTCACCTTTGACATTCACATTGCCCAAGTGGTTGGATAGACCTTCTATATAAGCCACCTTATCCCATATGGTTTCACATCTAGATCGAGTGAGGTCATTGTGCCCCTATACTCATCACAACCATGATTGGTTACAATGCCACCTTTGGGGTGTACCTTACCCAACCCCTGCAGTGATTGTACTGGCCACAGAGGTTCCTCACCAGGCAGATGTGGGGACTCACACGGATGACCTGCACAGTTTGGATGCAGTAACCCCAGCTCTACTCAGTCACTTACCACCTGCTTGGATATGCTGTGTGCCTGTTGTTTACAGTAATACCCAACCCAGAATTACTGGACATGCTCCACCTCAGGATGTCCAACTACCTTGTAGCTACACACTCAAGGGACATATACCTAGCACTGATGTTAATAGGACATGCTGGAGGGACATATTCTTATCCCAGGGCCTCCACTCACTCTGGGTTGTGATCACAGTTACACATAGGCAGAGCCACCCACTGACCACCTACAAGGGACATCTTGACGGCTGTATGGGTGAGCGTATGTTTACCCCTGGGATATCTTCTGTGTCCCTGCTAGACAGAGGCACACTAGTCTAAATGTACATGGGCTTTCTTGTGTGACCTACTATTCACTGGCACACTGTAGTAATCTGAAAGGGTTGCAAAAGCCAAACACACTCTGGCAAGGCTGATACATGCCCTAGGACAGATAGCCTAGTATCGACCTCTGAAGCTATGCTTATGTTCGGGATGCACAATATTTCTTGCTGATATTGTTTGCAGGTCTTTATTGGCTCTGCTTTCCCAGCTTCTATGAACAACTTAGGTATCTGCAGAACATGTTTGATCATGACAGGGTTCCACTATATTATATATGTGTCTGTTGTCATGTAACTGTGTGCACAGGGCGGATTTATGGATAGTGAGAGGTTCCTGGGTTAACACATGCAACTGCCAGATTTGTGTGTCCCACTGCTGTACTCAGACATGGCCTAAGTGTGTGAGCATGCCCAGTTCAGGCTTTCCATGTTTTGTTGCCTGACATATGTCTCATTTATTCAAGTGTGTGAGCATGCCCAGTGTGACCTTTCAGTATGTTGCGATCTGATGTACACTACATTTGTGGATGTGTGTGAGCATGACCAGTATTAACATTTATACTGTGTGTGTTGGAGGTCATGTTCTGTTCTTACTGCAGGATCACCTTTGTGTCATAACTCAACAGGGATTATACTGTGCCTGCAGGGTTTCCATGAGATACTTTGCATTGACTTATCAACATTCCTTCATACTGGCTGACCACTGCAATACTGTCATGGTTTAGTGGTTCAGTACTTTACCTATAGTGCACAGTATCTTGGGTTCGAGGCCCATCACTGCTTTATATTTTCATACTGAGCAGACCAGACTGCTTAAGGGCCAGTTAAGCAAATATGAGCATGTTGGCTGTTGTTCAGTTATGCCCTACTTAGACCAGGCTTGTCTGACATTGCTGTATATTCACCAACTTTGCTGGACATTGGCCAATATTACTTGACATTGACCACAACTGTACTGGTTGGTGTGTGCGATTCTGTTTGCATATACTACATGGTGGTAAATGCTGTTTAGCACTGCCTTAGATTGTTTAACGCATAGCAATCATGCCTCAGGTGGTGCTGCAGGGCTGCCTATGTCAGATGCACATACTACACTCCCTGTACATGTTTGACAGCAGGTAATGTCAACTTAGGCATCCCTTTTACTATATGTGCGAGTCAGAGAGCGATATCATTTCCAGAGTTCCTACTGAGCCAGTGTATGTGCTACGCGTTGCCTCTTTGCCAAGGCCAAAGCATACTGGGCACGCCTCCTTCTGCCTACTGGGGCAGGCTCAGGTTGTTCCTCCTCCGAGTCACGCTCTGCCTGTGATGACCTTGGCAATGGTGGGGGGCTGTTTGGCCCAGTCCTATGCTGGTCCTGCTGCAGCTGTTTTCACAGGGTCATATTATGTAGCATAGCACATAACATGACAATTTGGGTACATGTAGTTGGTGAGTACTGCAAGGCTCCACCAGATGTGTCCAGGCACCGGAACCGTGACTTGAGCAGCCCAAACACACGCTCAATTACATTTTGTGTTTGTGCGTGGGCCTCATTATGGCATTCCTGTTCAGGTGTGTGTGTGTTTCTGATGGGTGTCATCAGCCACGGCTCCAGTGCATAGCCAGCATCCCCCACTAGGTGACCACGTGGGCTGTCCCCATTGACAAATGTCTGGTACAGCTGCATCAGATGCCAGATATGGGAATCATGGTAGCTTCCAGGGCAGCCAGCACACACATTCAGTATTATGCCCTGGGCATCACACATAACCTGGCAGTTGATGGAGGGGAAGCCCTTGCAGTTGTAGTAGACCCGACCCTGCTCACCAGCTGGTGCTTTGATGCGTATGTGCATACAGTCTATTGCACCCATTACCTCAGGGTATTCCGCTATTTGCTGGAACAGATGCATATTGCTGGCCAATACCTCATGGGAATTGGGGAAATATACATGATCACTGACATGTGCTGATATGACATCCAGGAACTGGTGCAGTACCCTGGATGCTGATGCCTGTGATATCCCCATCATATCACCAGTTGGTCTCTGGAAGGTACCTGTTGCTAATATTTTTAGGCCAACACATACCTTGGTTTCCACTGGGATGAGTTCCCCTCTGTTGGTTCTGTGTGTGAGGCATGGCCTGCACAGCTCAACAATTTGCTGCAGGAGGTCTCTGTCCACTCTATAGCTCTCCACTATCTCCAGCTCATGTAGCCCCTGGTAGGTTACCCGGGGCCTGTACACTCTTCTCCGTCTCCTCACTGTGGGTTGTCCAGCAGCATTTCCATTGTCACCACCCTCAGCAAGTTGCATATGTCACCTTATGACAGGAATGGCAGCCCCTAACATTTCTTTGTCTCAGTAAAGCTTTTTCAGTTTTCACTTCTATTAGCTTACTGCAGTGTCTCTTGTGAGAAACATAATGAACTGTTGTTTGCAGAGTTTTAAGTGCTAGACTGGGCTGGGCTAGTGTACTGCCTGTGTAATTGCCTGATTCTGATTGTTTTCACCTGCTAGCTCAGCCAGTACTCCCTGGTAGCTTCCTACTATCTGTTGTGCTTCCTATTTTCTTTTTATGTTTCCTCAGGGGGCAGCGCCGCGCACACAAGCGCAAACACGCTCACAGCAGCTCATATGCGCGCACACATGCTTACACGGACTACAACTTGCTTATTCGGGTTACAATGCGTGCACACCAGCGCAAACGCACTTGCAACACTTTAAACTGCCTTATACATGCTTACTCCAGCTTACACACGCACACTCACGCTTACACGCGCACACACTGTCTTACTCGGGTTTACAGGCACGCACACACGTGCATACCCGCTCAGCAAGAAACTTCGGTGTTATTCATGGCATACACCTTCCATTTCTTGACTTTACCTTGCCTATCTGTTGACACACCTCTTTCAATGTTGTGTAAATGACAGCTGACACATACCACTCTGCTCCAATGAGCTTCCCTTATTTCATACATACCCCACTCGTGATGTCACCTATCTTCTACTCTGTTACTCCCCTTATCCTACTCCTACACTCCACTGACTGTGCTCATTTGCTATGTAAACCTGTGATTCACTATCCTTATCCTCATTTGCATGGAATTGCCTACTAATGCTTGGTTACATCTCTTAGACTGTGCTTCCTCCCTTAGCAACCTCTACTCTGTGGCCATGTTGACTTCAGCCTGCCATTCCGTTGCATTGTATATTAACAATATCTATGATTTCCACATTTGTGGGTTTAAATTTCTATTTTTATGGTGTTTAGAGTGCAGCCCATTTGAGCGGTGCTGTGCTACGCTTAAACATCGGAAATCGGTGAAAAAAAACATTATTTTTATTTTCATATTGCATCAGGAAACATTACCAATGGCCATATATTTGGCCAATGGCATGCTTCCTCTACTGGATGCAACCTTTATTTGGAGCTGTCACGGCTCCGTTTTGCTATTTGCGGAATGGTACTCAGTTGTCAACTGAGTACATTACTGCAAATAACACTGCTCTTACTCAGACAGGTACGGGTTTCCTGAATTGCAAATCTACCTCATTTGCATGCCTTTCGCCTGCAATTGAGGTAATTTGCATGTCCCTGCCCTGTCCGTGTAAGAGCTGTTTTAGGAACTCTCTTACACGCCCCTACAGGCTGTTCCTGGATCGCTCGCCGGACATGATGGCTGCATGGAGTCTTACTCTACTGTTAGACTCCGTGCAAGCCATCATGAATCCGTCCCTATTGTATTTTCCTGATGCAAAAATGTAAAGAATAAAAACATGAAAAGGCTCCACGTTGTCCAATTAAAAAGTAAATATTAAGCTAATACCTTCTGTCACTATTTCTGTTTTTTTAAACAGTACAATCTAAGCTACAGTCTATGTTGGGCAATACCTTATTTCTCCTGTAGTAGAGGTTCACAGGATTTTGCAAATAATTAGCTGGGTCTTTCTTTTCACTTATAATAAATTATTTGTCTTGATGACCTTTTTTACCCTTTGGTTTGTCTTTTTTTCAGATTTTAATAACCATCCCTGTAGCCAAATTGTTTACTTATCCTAGTAAATATATTATTCCACTACTCCTCATGAATCCAGGATGTTTCCAGAAGCTTATAATGCCATGCCATGCCATGCCTTAGAATTGTCATACAGGGTAATATTATCCACAGCCCTTTCAGGAAACACACTGACACATGATTCAACAAGCTCTAGGCACTACAAAAAAGCTACTGTACCTCAGTTTTACAAATTTATCTGTACAGAGATGAGATCAAACTTCCCCATATAGAATGTAGAGCTACACTATTTTAGGCATAAAAATTCTTGTAACAGATCAGAACCTCTGTGACAGAATTAGTTGTGGACTATAATAGCTGTGGAATCATGGGATTCATGAAAGTGTAGCAATACAAAGTAGAAAGTGGCTAAGTGGACACTACATCAATATCTTTATTATAGTAGAAAGAATGTAAGATTTATAAATGATGCATACTTTCAAACCTATGTTGCTAAAAATTAATCTGCATTTCAATGTAGTCAAATGTTTTCAGTTGCCTGCAGAGGTTTTGAATGTAGCCTAGCTACATTCCAGAATGCTGGATAGTATACATGATGGGGACAAAGAGATAGAAAAAAATGAAATCCCTTACCCAAGGTTTTCTGTGGTGTCAAAACAATGTCACAAGACTGCAGAGCTAGCAAAGTGTTATACCAGAGGTCAAATGGTCAAAAATGCATCATTACCTCATTTCTTCTTTGTTTTAGAAGACCATTTTCTCCATGGCAATGCATTCACTTTCATTTTGTTCTCTGATGGACATGGACTCACTTCTAATTGCAAGTGATGTGCACTCAGTGTAGCCTGAAGCTGTTTGCATGAATAAGCAATGTCTAAAAAATATATAATTGTTAAGGAGAATGTTTATAAGAAATGTTTTGTTTGGACAAGTTGTTATTGATACATGTCTACTTACTGCATCAGACAAATTGAAAACTTTTATGAAGCAAAATGGCATTCAGCATTTCACATCTGTCCTAACCACTCAGTTATGAATGGTTGGCTGACAGATATGTGCAAATGTCTAAGAAGGCTATGAAATGTATAAGCTCTACTGGTACACTCTTAAAACACAACATAGATGTATCTTTCATTTTTACCACAATGTCATGCATAAACAACTAAAATTGTGCTAGCAATGTTATTCTTAAACAGAAACCTACATTATACAATGGACTTTGTACAACCAGACATGCACTGCTGAGTTCATAATGTGCAATTTCTGCATGTGAAAGGCTGTAGATGAGTTTTGCTGCTAATAAAAAGCATTAAACAGAAATGACAGAACTCATGACATTTGGAGCCAACATATGTTCTTGACCTTTAATATGCACAGTTGACATGAAGCACAGTACATTGAAAATGTATGTAGATCAGTTAAGAATTGCTTAAGATTGTTTAGAAACATTTATTAGAAATTGACTTTTCAAGACCATTTGAGGAGGAAAATACTACCATAGAAGCAATAATGGCCTGTTCCACAAACCTTGATGAGCATAAGGAATAACTAGGTCTGTACCACAAGACTGATGCCAAACCAGGCATTTGATCACTGAAGGATGAATAACCATCAGTATTTCCAAAACAGGAAATGACATGTGTATGCACTACTCTAACTCACACCTCCCAGAAGTATATGTATACTATACTATCATTCACACAGCATGTGTATGCACCACTGTAACTCAGATCACCCACAGTTATGTGTATACTGCACTGCAACTGAGGCAGCATATGTGTGGGTGCCACTGTAACTCATGCTTCACAAAGGTATGTGTATACCCCACTGTAACTCATGCAGCATGTGTTTGTACCACTGTAACTTATACCACCTATCAGTATGTTTAAACTCCACTGTAACTCATACACCACTGTAATTCATACCATTCATAATTATGTGTATACCCCAATGTAACTCATGCAGAATGTGTTTGTACCACTGCAACCAATGTAGCATGTGTATGCACCACTATAACTCATATCACCTATAAGGATGTGTATACTGCACTGTCACTCAGGCAGCATGTGTATGCACCACTGTAACTCATATCACCCATACGTACATGTATACTCCAACTGTAACTTGTGCAGCATGTGTATATACTACTGTAAATCAGGCAGCATGTGTATGCACCACTATAAGTCATATCACCCATAGATATGCATATACTGCACTGTCACTCACGCAGCATGTATATGCACCAATGTAACTCATATCACCCATAAGAATGTGTATACACTACTGTGTCATTCAGCATGTGTATGCAATAGTGTAACTCATTCCACCCATAAGTATGTGTATACTGCACTGTCACTCACACAGCATGTGTAGGCACCACTCTAACTCATACCACCCATAAGTATGTGTATACTGCAGTGTCACTCATGAAGCATGTGTATGCACCACCGTACCTCATACCACCCATAAGTATGTGCATACTCCACTGTAACTCATGCAGCATGTGTATGCACCACTGTAACGCATATCAACCATAAGTATGAGTATACTGCACTGTCACTCACGCAGCATGTGTATGCACACCATAACTCATACCACCCATAAGTATGTGTATACTCCACTGTAACTCCTGCAGCATGTGTAATGCACCACTGTAACACATATTACCCATACGTATGTGTAAACTGCATTGTTACTCAGGTAGCATGTGTATGCACCATATAACTCATATTACCCATAAGTATGTGCACACCCCATAACTCATGAAGCATATGTATGCACCACTGCAACTCATATTACCCATAAGTATATGTATACATCACTGTCATGCACACTGCATGTGTATGTACCACTGTAACTCATATCACTGATAAGTATGTGTATACTGCACTGTCACTCATGCAGCATGTGTATGCACCAGTGTAACTCATATCACTCATAAGCATGTGTATACTCCACTGTAACTCATGCATTGCGTGTTTGTACCAGTGTAACTCATGCAGCATGTATATATACATCACTATAACGCATTATCACCAATAAGTATGTGCCTACTGCACTGTCACTCACGCAGCATGTGCATGCACCACTCTAACTCATACCACTCATAAGTATATGTATACTGCAGTGTCACTCATGAAACATGTGTATGCACCACCCTACCTCATACCACCCATAAGTATGTATGTACTCCACTGCAACTCATGCAGCATGTGTATGCACCACTGTAACTCATATCAACCATAAGTATGAGTATACTGCACTGTCACTCATGCAGCATGTGTATGCAGCACCATAACTCATACCACTCATAAGTATGTGTATACAACACTGTAACTCATGCAGCATGTATAATACACCACTGTAACACATATTACCCATACGTATGTGTAAACTGCATTGTCACTCAGGTAGCATGTGTATGCACCACTATAACTCATATTACCCATAAGTATGTGTACACCCCATAACTCATGCAGCATATGTATGCACCACTGCAACTCATATTACGCATATGTATACATCACTGTCATGCACACTGCATGTGTATGTACCACTGTAACTCATATCACTGATAAGTATGTGTATACTGCACTGTCACTCATGCAGCATGTGTATGCACCAGTGCAACTCATATCACTCATAAGCATGTGTATACTCCACTGTAACTCATGCAGAATGTGTATGTACCAGTGCAACTCATGCAGCATGTGTATGCACCACTATAACTCTTATCACCCATAAGTGTGTGAATACTGCACTGTCAAACACACAGCATGTGTATTCACCACTGTAAGGCATATCACCCATAAGTGTATGTATACCCCATTGTAACTCGTGCAGCATGTGTAAGTGCCACTGTAACTCATATCACCCATAAGTATGTGTATACTGCACTGTCACACATGCTGCATGTGTATGCACCACCATAACTCATATCACCAATAAGTTTGTATATACTGCACTGTCATTCACACAGCATGTGTGTGCACCACTGTAAATCATATCACCCACAACTATGTGTATACCTCACTGCAACTGAGGTTGCATGTGTGTGTGCCACTATAACTTATGCTTCACATAGGTATGTGTATATCCCACTTAAATCATGCAGCATGTGTATGTACCACTGTAACCCATACCACCTATAAGTATGTTTATACTCCACTGCAAATCATACAGCACGAGTATGCAACACTGTAACTCATATCACCCATAAGTATGTGCATGCTGCACTGTCACTCACTCAGCATGTGTCTGTACTACTATACCTATTATCACCCATACGTATGTGTATACTCCACTGTAACTCACTCAGCATGTGTACATACCACTGTAATTTATAACACCCATAAGTATGTGCATACTGCACTGTCACTCATTCTGCATGTGTATGCACCACTGTAACTCATATCACCCATAAGTATGTGTATACTGCACTGTCACTCTGGCAGCATTTGTATGCACCACTGTAAATCATATCACTCATAAGTACATGTATAATCCACTGTAACTCATGCAGCACTGGTATGCTTCACTGTAACTCAGGTGGCATGTGTATGCACCATTATAACTCATATCACCCATAAGTATGTGTATACCCCACTGTAACTCACTCAGTATGTGATTAACCACTAACTCATATCACCCATAAGTACCTCTATCCTTAAGTGTAATTCATGTAGCACATGTAGGAACCACTGTAACTCATGCAGCATGTGTATGCACCATTACAACTCATATCACCCATAAGTATATGTATACCCCACTGTAACTCAAGCAGCATGTGTATGCACCACTATAACTCATATCTCCCATCAGTGTATACTGCAATGTCACTAATGCAGCATGTGTATGCAACACTGTAAATCATATAACCCTTAAATATGTGCATAATGCACTGTCACTCACTCAGCATGTGCATACACCACTGTAACTCATTTTATCCGTAAGTATGTGTGTACTGCACTGTCACTGATGCAGCATGTGTATGGACCACTGTAAGGCATATCACCCATAAGTGTGTATATAGTTCACTGTAACTCATGCAGCATGTATTTGTACCACTGTAACTCATGCAGCATGTGTATGCACCACTATAACTCATATCACCAAAAAATGTGTATATACTACTGTATCTCTTGCAGTATGTGTATGCACCACTGTTACTCATAACACCTATATGTGTATACTGTACTGCATCTCAAGCATGTGTATGCCCCGCTGTAACTCATACCACTCATAAGTATGTATATACTGCACTGTCACTCACGCAGTATCTGTATGCACCACCATAAATCATTTTTCCCATAAGTATGTCTATACTGCATTGTCACTCATGCAACATGTGTATGCACCACTGTAACTCATATCACCCATAATTATGTGCATACTGCACTGCAACTGAGGCAGCATGTGTTTGTGTGCCACTGAAACTCATGCTTCACAGAGGTATGTGTATACCCTACTGTAACTCATGCAGCATGTGTATGTACCACTGTAACTCATACCACCTATAAGTATATTTATACTCCACTGTAACTAATACCACCCATAAGAATGTGTATACCCCAATATAACTCATGCAGAATGTGGTTATACCACTGTAACCCATGCAGCATGTGTATACACCACTGTAACTCATATCAGCCATAAGTATGAGTATACTGCACTATCACTCACGCAGCATGTGTATGCACCACCATAACTCATACCACCCATAAGTATGTGTCTACTCCACTGTAACTCATGCAGCATGTGTAATGCACCACTGTAACTCATATTACCCATAAGTATGTGTAAACTGAATTGTCTGTCAGGTAGCATGTGTATGCACCACTATAACTCATATTACCCATAAGTATGTGTACACTCCATAACTGACGCAGCACATGTATGCACCACTGCAACTCATATTACCCATAAGTATGTGTATACATCACTATCATGCATGCTGCATATGTATGTACCACTGTATCTCATATCACCGATAAGTGTGTGTATACTGCACTGTCATTCACGCAGCATGTGTATGCACTAGTGTAACTCATATCACCCATAAGCATGTGTATACTTTACTGTAACTCATGCAGCACATGTATACACCAGTGCAACTCATGCAGCATGTGTATGCACCACTATAACTCTTATCACCCATAAGTACATGAATACTGCACTGTCAAACATGCAGCATGTGTATTCACCACTGTAAGGCATATCATTCATAAGTATATGTATACCCCATTGTAATTCATGCAGCATGTGTAAGTGCCACTGTAACTCATATCACCCATAAGTATGTGTATACGGCACTGTCACTCATGCTGCATGTGTATGCACCACCGTAACTCATATCACCAATAAGTATGTATATACTGCACTGTCATTCACACAGCATGTGTGTGCACCACTGTAAATCATATCACCCACAACTATGTGTATACCTCACTGCAACTGAGGTAGCATGTGTGTGTATGTGTATGTGTTTGTGTGTGTGTGTGTGTGTGTGTGTGCACCACTATAACTCATGCTTCACATAGGTATGTGTATATCCCACTGTAAATCATGCAGCATGTGTATGTACCACTGTAACACATACCACCTATAAGTATGTTTATACTCCACTGCAACTCATACATCATGAGTATGCAACACTGTAACTCATACCACCAATAAATATGTGTATACCATAATGTAACTCATGCAAAATGTGTTTGTACCACTGTAACTCATGCAGCATGTGTAAGCACCACTTTAACTCCTATCATCCATAAGTATGTGTATACTTCACTGTCACTCACTCAGCATGTGTATGCACTACTATAACTCTTATTACCCATAAGTATGTGTATACTTCACTATAACTCACACAGCATGTGAATGTACCACTGTAATTCATAACACCCATAAGTATGTGTATACTGCACTGTCACTCATGCTGCATGTGTATGCACCACTGTAACTCATATCACCCATAAATATGTGTATACTGCACTGTCACTCAGACAGCATTTGCATGCTCCACTGTAACTCCTCTCTCTCATAAATACATGTATAATCCACTGTAACTCATGCATCACAGGTATGCATCACTGTAACTCAGGCGGCATGTATATGCACCATTATAACTCATATCACCCTTAAGTATGTGCATACTCCACTGCAACTCACTCAGAATGTGTATGAACCACTGTAACTCATATCACCCATTAGTACCTCTATCCTTCAATGTAATTCATGTAGCACATGTAGGAATCACTGCAGCATGTGTATGCACCATTACAACTCATATCACCCATAAGTATGTGTATACCCCACTGTAACTCATGCAGCATGCATATGCACCACTATAACTCATATCTCCCATCAGTATGTATATACTGCACTGTCACTAATGCAGCGTGTGTATGCAACATTGTAAATCATATAACCCTTAAATATGTGCATACTGCACTGTCACTCAGCATGTGCATACACCACTGTAACTCATTTTATCCATAAGTATGTGTATACTGCACTGTCACTGATGCAGCATGTGTATGGACCACTGTAACTCATATCACCCATAAGTGTATATATAGTTTCCTATAACTCATGCAGCATGTATTTGTACCACTGTAACTCATGCAGCATGTGTATGCACCACTATAACTCATATCACCAAAAAATGTGTATACACTACTGTATCTCTTGCAGTATGTGTATGCACCACTGTTTCTCATACCACCCATACGTATGTGTATACTGCACTGCATCTCAAGCAGCATGTGTATGCCCCACTGTAACTCATACCACCCATAAGTATGTGTATACTGCACTGTCACTCATGCAGTATGTGTATGCACCACCATAAATCATATCCCCCATAAGTATGTCTATACTGCACTGTCACTCATGCAACATGTGTATGCACCACTCTAACTCATAACACCCATAAGTATGTGTATACTGCACTGTCACTCACGCAGCATGTGTATGCATCACTGTAATTCGTATCACTCATAAGTATGGTTATACTGTACTGCCACTCACTCAGCATGTGCATGCACCACTGTGACTCATATCATCCATAAGTATGTGTATACTTGACTGTCACTCAGGCAGCATATGTATGCACCACTGTAACTCATACCATCCATAATTATATGTATACTGCACTGTCACTCACGCAGCATGTGTATGCACCACTTAACTCATATTACTCATAAGTATATGTATGCTGTACTGCCACTCACTCAGCATGTACATGCACCACTGTAACTCATATCACCCATAAGTATGTGTATGCTTGACTGTCACTCATGCAGCATATGTATGCACCACCATAACTCATACAACCAGTAAGTATGTGTATACTGCACTGTCACTCATACAGCATGGGTATGCACCACTGTAACTCATGTCACCTAAAATATGTGTATACTGCACTGTCACTCATGGAGCATGTATATGCACCACTGTCACTCATATCACCCATACGTATGTGTATACTTGACTGTCACTCATGCAGCATATGTATGCACCACTATTACTCTTACCACCTATAAGTATGTACATACTGTACTGTCACTCATGCAGCTTGTGTATGCAGTACCATAACTCATACCATCTATAAGTATGTATATAGTACACTGTCACTCATGGAGCATGTGTATGCATGACTGTAACTCATACCACCCATAAGTATGTGTATACTGCACTGTCACTAACGCGGTATGTGTATGCATCACTGTAGCTCATGTCACCCATAAGTATGTTTATACTGCACTGGCACCCACACAGCACGTATATGCAGCACTGTAACTCATATCACCCATAAGTATGTGTATACTGCACTGTCACTCATGCAGCATGCATGTATGTACCACTGTAACTCATATCATCCATAAGCATGTGTATACTGCACTGTAACTCATGCAGCATGTGTGTGCACCAGTGTAACTCATGTAGCATGTGTATGCACCACTAGAACTCATATCACCCATAAGTATGTGTATATTGCACTGTAAATTAGGCAGCATATGTGTCTGTACCACTGTAACTCATGCTTCACATAGGGATGTGTATACCATACCATAAGTCATGCAGCATGTGTATGTAGCTGTATAACTCATACCACCTATAAGTATGTTTATACTGCACTTTAACTCATACAGAATGAGTCTGTACCACTGTAACTCATACCACCCATAAGTATGTGTATACCTCATGGTAACTCATGCAGCATGTGTTTATACCACTATAAATCATGCAGCATGCGTATGCACCACTGTAACTCATTTCACCCATAAGTATGTGTATTCTGCACTGTCATTCAAACAGCATGTGTATGCACTACTGTAACCTCATATCTCCCCTAAGTATGTGTGTACTCCACTGTAACTCATGCATCATGTGTATGCACCACTGTAACTCATATCACCCATAAGTATGTGTATACTGCACTGTCACTCATGCAGCATGTGTATGCACTACTATAACTCATATCACCCATAAGTACCTGTATACACCAGTGTAATTCATGTAGCACATGTATGAACTACTGTAACTCATGCAGCATGTGTATACACCATTATAACTCATATCACCCATAAGTATGTGTATACTGCAATGTCATTTATGGAGCATGTGTATACACCACTGTAACTCATATCACCAATAAGTATGTGTATACCCCACTGTAACTCACGCAGCATGTGTATGTACCATTATGACTCATATCACCCATAAGTATGTGTATACTGCACTATCACTAATGCAGCATGTGCATGCACCACCATAACTCATATCATCCATAAATATGTGTATACTGCACTGTCACTCACGCATGTGTATACATCAGTGTAACTCATATTACCCATAAGAATGTGTATACTGCACTGTCACTCATGCAGGATGTGTATGCACCACTGTAATTAATATCACCCATCGGTGTGTGTATAGTTCACTGCAACTCATGCAGCATGTGTTTGTACTACTGTAAGTCATGCAGCATGTGTATGCACCACTATAACTCTTATCACCGATAAGTACATGTATAAACTACTGTAACTCGTGCAGTATGTGTATGCACCACTGTAACTCATAACATCCATAAGTATGTGTATACTGTGCTGTCAGTCATGCAGGATGTGTATGCACCACCATAGCTCATAGCACACATAAGTATGTGCATACTGCACTGTCACTAACACAGCATGTGTATGCATCATTGTATCTCATATCACCCATAGGTATGTGTATACTACACTGTTACTCACGCACCATGTGTATGCACCACTGTAATTCATATCACCCATAAGTATGTGATACTCCATTGTAATTCATGCAGCATGTGTATGCACCACTTTAATATCCCCCATAGGTATATGTATACTGCACTGTCACTCATGCAGCATGTGTATACACCACTGTAACTCAAATCATCCATAAGTATGTGTATACTCCACTGTTACTCATGCAGCACATGTATGCAGCATTGTAACTTATGCATCATGTGCATGCACCACTGTAACTCATATTCTCATAAGTATGTGTACACTGCACTGTCACTCACGCTGTATGTGTATGCACTACACTAACCATATCAGCCATAAGTATGTGTATACTGCACTGTTGCTCACACTGCCTGTGTATGCACCACTGTAACTCATATCACTCATAAGTGTGTATATACTGCAATGTAACGCATGCAGCATGTGTATGCAGTACTGTAACTCATATCACCCGTAAAGTATGTGTATACTGCAGTCACTCTCACAGCATGTGTATGCACCACTGTAACTCATATCACCTATAAGTATGTGTATACTGCACTGTCACTCATGCAGCCTTTGTATGCACTATTGTAACTCATACCTCCCATAAGTATGTGTAAACTGCACCTTCACTCACACAGCAGGTGTATGCACCAGTGTAACTCATATTACCCATAAGTATGTGTGTAGTTCACTGTAACTCATGTGTTTGTACCACTGTGACTCATGCAGCCTGTGTATGCACCACTCTAACTCATACTACCTGTAAGTATGTGTATACTGCACTCTCACTCCTGCAGCATGAGTATGTACCTCTGTAACTCCTGCACTGCTTATACATGTGCATGTGTCACTGTAACTCCCCCAGCACATATACATTGGTCACTGTAACTCCCATACTACATATTAATATGTATGCACCGCTTTATCTCTTGTGGTTCATGCAAATGTTTATGCCCCACTGGAACTCCTGAAGCAATAAGTAAAATACAAATACAGGAGCTCTGATTTCCTGTATTTAATAACTGTAAGCATTGTAAAGTCATATTGTAGAAATACATAGTAGAACCCATAAAGAGTGCTTACCTCCATTAGTTTGGTTGTACAGTAGGCTGTATTACTTATTTGCCAATCATAGCTAAATAAGGGAACATCTACCATTTAGCAAGTGGTACCTGCGTGAACATAATCTCCCCAATCCCAATTCCCCATTTATTTTTCTCCCAAAACATTTTAACATTTATTGTCTCTTTTACAAGACTAGAGTTTTTTTCACCTCTGTAGGGTGTTAATGTTTTCTTTGTGGTTTTGTTTAGTTGTTATACAGATGTAATTAAGGGAGAATGGGGAGGCTTTTTCCCATTTGAGGTGTTTTAGTCTCAATGGTCTTGACTTTGGATGAGCTTGTCTTAACCATTTTGCTGTCGGGGGGGGTTATACTTCAGGCAGGCTGTTGTTGAGGACCAGTGGAAAACAGATGATGGCTTTTCAGTATTCTTTCATTATCAAAGTATAACTTGGACCACTGTTACATTACTGGTTATTGCTCAGAAGACTGTCCTTGACTTGTTCAGAGTTTTATAATAACATTCTTGTGTCTTTACAGGGTCATTATCAGTATATATATATATATAGGTTCATAGGTTCATAGGTTCATACTAGGCTATCTGCCCGAGGGCATTTATAAGCCTAGCCCATAGTTTTGTGGCTTACGCCACCCCTTTAGTTTGGAGAAACTATGCCCATTATTTAGCTGTGCCTCTGTCGAGCAGTGACACTGAGGTAACCCCTGGGGTGTATCTGCGATCTCCCATCCATTGGTCAAGATTCCTCTTGAACAAGGCCAGTGAGGTGCTCTGCCTCACATAAACCGGGATTTTGTTCCACAGCATAGGGAGTCTTTGGGTGATGAATCTATCCCTCCAGCACGTCCTATTAATAACCGTGTTGAGGTTTAAGTCTCCTGCCCTTGTGGCTCTGAGGGATCTAGATTTTTTGAGAAGAAGCATGTTCATCAAATCTGGGTTTGACATGGCCTTGTATGTCAGGCATAGGTCACCTCTGAGCAAGCGGTACGCAATGGAATATAACTGGAGTTCTTTCAGTCGGGCAGCATAAGACAGATTTTTGAGACCCTTTATCCTTTTGGTGAGGAACTTTTGTGGCCTCTCCAGCTGCTGCAAGTGTCGGGTCAGATACATTCTGAATGGGGCATTATACTCAATCATTGGTCTGATGAGTGATGAGTATAGGGAGACTATGACTTCCCTTGATCTGGATGTGAATCCCTTCATGATAAGGTGGGCAATGTAGAAGGTCTTCCTAACTACTTTAGCAATATGAGTGTCGAATGAAAGGCTACTGTCAACCTGGGTTCCCAGGTCCCTAATAACTTCTTCTGTGTTCAGGGGATTGCCACCTATATGGTAGCTAGGGGTAACCTTATTTTTCCCGAAGGGTATGACTATGCATTTTTTGGCATTTAACTTAAGGCCATGGCTCTGGCACCAGTTATCCATTTCTGTGAGACCCTTCTGAAGGATATCTGTGTCGGATGTGTTTTCAACTACAGCGCCCAGTTTGCAGTCATCTGCAAACTTTGTCAGCCATAACCCTCCTGTGTTTGCTTGTACTTCATAAAAGTAGATGCCAAACAAGAGTGGGCCCAGGACTGAGCCCTGTGGGACACCACTTGTGACAGGCTTTGAGTCTGACATGGCACCAGCCACTCTGACCCTGTGGGTTCTGTCGCTCAGCCAGTTTGCAACCCATCTTGTAATGTATGGGTTTACATTTAAGTTGATGAGTTTTTCAATGATACCCGAGTGGGGTATTGTATCGAAAGCCTTCTCCAGGTCTAGGTAGGCTGTATGGACTGCCTTTCCCTCATCAATGGCCTTGGTGACTGTTTCGAAAAAGTCAACCAAGTTTAAAAGGCATGATCTGCCTTTGACAAAGCCAAACTGGGTTGGATCCAAAGTCTGCAAATTCCCTATGTCTTTATTTATGAGATCCATTATTATCCTCTCCATGGCTTTGCAGATAAGGCTTGTCAAGCTAATGGGATGGTAATTTCCAGGGTCGGTGGAGGCGCCACCTTTGTGGAGTGGGACCACAGTCGCTGTGCGCCACTCCCTGGGTACGTATCCAGAGGCGAGACTAAGATTAAACAGCTGTCCTAACTGTGGGTTTAATTCCTTGTTGAGTTCATGGAGCACACAGCCGGGGACACCATCAGGTCCCATGGATGCTGTGTTCTTTGCCTTGGAGAGAGCAGTTCTCACCTGGGCGTTAGAGATGTTTGGGGGGCTACAATCATTTGGTATAGATATCTCTCCTTTAGGGGAGGGGAGAAGTTTGCACTGAACCTGTCAGCCAGTATGTTGGCAATGTCTGTAGGATCAGTAATCTTCACATCATTTTGAACTAATTCTGAGCATATCTGGGAGTTTCCTCCTAGGTTTCTGACATAGCTAAAGAATGCCTTATGGTTGTCTTTTGAGTCCTTAGCTATTTTTTTCTCAAAATTAGCTTTGGATGATTTTATGAGAGCTCTCAGCTTTTTACTTATAGTGATCAGCGGTGTCTTACCTTTTAAGGATTTTGCTCTATCTTGTAGTAGCTTTCTCCTCTTGTTGTAGAGTTTGTTTATGGCTGGGGTCCACCAGACTGGATGCTTGCCTTTGGTACAAAGAGTCTTTGTTTTGCTTGGGATTGCCTGATCCATGCAGCCCTGCAGGTGCTGGTAGAAGGCATTTGTAAGTGATTCAGCGGTTTGAGTAATGTTAACCGCCGGCTCAGGGGCCTTAAAGGAGACCACACTAGTCTTTAGAAGTGTGAAGTCGGCTTCGAGAAGTTCTTTACTGTGGTCTTTTCGCTTCGGTGGGGGCGGATGAGGACCTCCAGCGAGATTAGTTTGTGATCAGATCTCACCAGTGAGGGGTATACTTCTGGTGTTGAACATTGTGCTCCCATGTTCGTGATGATGAGATCAAGTATGTTCTCTCCTCTTGTGGGGATGGTGACTAGTTGTTCCATGGCATTTGAGTTTATGAATTCCAGGAACTTTTGGGCTAGAGTGTTTGGGCTTGAGTAGTGTTCCCAGTCTATATTAGGGTAGTTGAAGTCACCTAGTATGATGGTGTTCAGAGATACATTTATCCTCCAGTGTTTTCAGGAAGGCCATATGAGGTTCCTGAGTTTGCGAGGGTGGCCTGTAACATGCTACAAATTGCAGAGCAGTCTTGCCTATGGTTAATTGCACCTGGATGGTTTCCGATGCATCGTGCGATGCCACCAATCTTGAGGTGTGGGTGTCCTTGATGAATATGGATACCCCTCCTCCTTTCTTGGTATTGTCCGGGTTTTGGGGCCGGAACGCATGATATGAGGTAAAACCTGATAGTGCTGGGGTGCTCTCAGGAGCCTTGAACCAGGTTTCTGTCACAGCACAGACATCGATGTTCTCCATACTGAGAAGGGCCTCGAGTGCGTGCATCTTGAGGTTGAGACTTCTGGCATTGAGCAGCATTACCCTTAGTTTTTTTTCTTTGTTTTGTTCTAGGGTGGTAGGTTGAGAATTTTAGCCTTGCCTAAAAAAGGCACTATGGGGGTGGCAAGAGCCTTTGCCAAAATCCGGAATCCCAGGGGTGACAAGTGCAAGCCGTCCCTTGCGAAGCAGCGTGGCTTGTCCAGCATGTCATCCCAGGCAGACAGACATTGGATCCCCTTTGAATGACACCAGAGTTTAAGCCAATTGTTAAAGCTGATCATCTTATCTCTGTATTGTGGCATCATTCTTGGTGAAGGTAGGATACTGCTCAAGGTCAGGGTCATACCTGCTTGGGCTACATAATCAGAGAGCTCCTCTATGTCTCTTTTCATGTAGTTCAAGGAGGTACGTCTCAGGTCGTTAACACCAGCGTGGACAATGATTGAATCGTACTTGTACCTGCTGTTGAGAGACCTGAGTGCATGCGTTATGTGGCGGATTCTAGCACCCGACAGGCAGCTTACTGTGACCTTCTCCTTACTCATATATATATATATATATATATAAAACAAGCAATGGACTATGAACTGAATAGTCTGTGAACCTTTCACAGATTACTCATTTCATCATTAGTGATTCCACTTTCCATAATTGCATAGAGTAGTGCTTTTCCCTAGGTGCAATTATATTTTTCTTTTCTGTTCTTAACATACCACAGTATGTATTTCCTCTTATAAAGCATCTTATGCCATACAAATGAACCAGGAAATTATGGGTGCCTCATAAATGGTTGATGCTTTGATACTTCACATAAATGGCTTAACACTTAAATAGTAAATAGTAAATTCAGCAATATTTTTTGGTGCATACAATTAAGGTATTAGCCTAGGGTTGAGCATGAGCATAGTCATGAGTTATTAATGTATTATTTAAGATAATTTTTGCAAGCATTTAGTTTTTCAATTTGCTTTAAGAGTAGTGGTAGGGAGTTCCAAAGCTCGGGGACACAGCAGGAGCAGAGTCACTCACCATTAGATTTAGTTGTGAAGATAACTGGATTATTTTGACTGTGTAGTTCCCTGACTGGGGAGTAATATGTTTTGATGTTTTCTAGTACTGGACAGTTTTTTTTTTGGTTTATATATTAATTTATGGGCAATAAGTAGTTTGTGAGGTGGTAAGCTAATTTGGGACCTCTAGCCACTATAGTTATTTTAAGGCTATGCAATGGTATCTTTTTGTAGGTATATTGGTAACAAATCCAGCAGTGTTGTTGTAATAGCTGTCTAGTTTAGATTTTGGGTGCTATGAAAGTTAATTGTGATGGGCGAGGCATAATGGATAGATGGTAGAAAGTAGATTGAAGCAATGTTTTCTTCCTAATGCTGTCTGTGAAATGTTTACTTTTGTATACTAGAACAGGCTTCTGGCATTTGTTTAACAGTTTTGAAGAATGTGCAAATCAAATTTAGGTGCTCATCTATTGTGGCTCCCTGTAGCTTTGATTGTTGTACTGTCTACTCTAGTGCTATTTTCAGAGACTATTTTGAAAAAGTGTTTTGGTTTGAGAGATGTTTTGAGGTGAAGAGCATTAGTTATATTTTCTTAAGATTTAAAAGAAAGTAATATTTTCATAGCCATATTTCAGTTTTTAAGAAGGAGTCCTGGGTGAGGTCATTAAATTTGAGAAGGGCGGGGTTAAGCAGATGAGGGTGGCATCATCTGTGTGTTGTATTATGGTTACACAAGATATTTAAGGAAACAAGTACTGAACCCTGTGGGACTCCAGTGGAAACAGGAGGAAGGGTAAAATATTTTGGAACAATTTTACAGCCTGCTGTCTGTTTGTGAGATAAATATGATACCATGACAAGGGTGAGTGAGAGAGGTTGAGGGATGAAAGTTCAGTAAGTGGATTTTGGTGACTGGAGTTGATGGCTTTTGTGAAAGTGAGGGGGGAGGTTGTGGTACTATATTTGGAACAAAAACATGTTTGGTGTTGGAGAAGAGGTTATTATTGATGAAGTATTTTAAGACTTACGAATGGATACAATTTTCCAGGATTTTTATAGTTAGTGAATTCTGTGGATATGCCCACTTTGTGTAAGGGTGTAATAAAAGACTTTTCCTAGAGGGATGGAGAATAGTTTTCTGAGACAGAATGGTTTATAGTGATAGAGTCAGGGTAGGTAAGGGTGTCTGCTGTTATTTTTAGAAACTCAGCAGGTAACATGACTTGCCATTGACAGATGGAGGGAAAATATATTAACCTGGCTGAGTTTCAGGTTTTTGTAAGATGGGGAGGGGATCCTTAAGTTTGCATAAAATGGGAAATTAATTGGAAGAGATGTGACTATGTCTTGGATTGGCCAGGATAAAGGAGTTTATTAATGCAGGATCAGAAGTGCTCTGGATTGCCTTGATATTTGTCATGGAGCAGCTGGTAGTAGGATAGTTTTTATGATTTAATATTTTGTTTAGTAAGGTTTCTAAGGTGTCTGAAAATTATATATGCATTCTGTTTTATTTATAATCAAGTTTGCCCATGCTTTCTCTCTAAAGGCCATACATCGTTTGGTTTATTTAGTACCTTTGGGACTGTGTTTGATTTAACCTCTTTTTCCATGAAGTGATACATAGTGATTCAGTACATTAAGAAATGTGTTAAAATTAGATACTGGTTTGTTAATGGGTAGAGTCTTTAGAGATTACTAATTACAGTGTCCTATGCTAATGTAGAAAGTTTCTTTACTGAATTTTGTGAGGCCTGTGTACTTGCTTATCAATGGCTTATTTTTTTCACTATTTTAGTTGTTATAATGCAAATGTGGAGAGATGGTCACTGATTCTTTGAGGTAAGCCTTCAAAGGACCTTATACTGAAAGGGTTGGAGGTAAGAATGCAGTCCAGTATTGACTGCTTCTTTGTAGTTGCATTGAATTTTCTAGTTACATTGGTAAATTGGGTGAATTTACAGAGATTTGTTGTGCAGCTGGGATTTTGATTTACAGTTTCTAGTAACTGTTTTTTCCAGTCAGAAAAGATTTAAAACTAGTAAGGCCTTAGCTATAATAACTGGTAACTGCCAGTTTATGTTAAGATCACAAAGATACATGTTATGAGATATTCAAAATAGGATATCTTGAAGTATACTGGTATTATCTCATGGCAGTATATATATAGTGCTGCAGTAGAAATGATTTTATAATTATTAATTTTTAATACAGAGATGAAAAGTTCTTCATTGTTAAAACTGGGGTTGTTTTCAGGGTGTTGGTTATGTCTGGAGTATTTTTATAATTTATAGCAACACTTTTTGTCCTGCATTTATCCTTCCCTTTCATTTCTGTGAATATTGTATGGCTTATTTATTTCTGGCTTCAGCCAAGTTTGAGTAGTGACCAATATTTCTGGGTTATAAAAGGCTACAAAACGTCAGGACAAGGTTACAGGTTTATAGACAGAATACGGTTATTTTCAGCCTAGGAAAAATACAGTTGTGTAAGCTGAACTTACTTAACAGTAGATGTGTGAATGATCACTGCTGTAGTAGCCTTAGCTATATGGGTTATATACTGCCAAGGATATAACAGCCACCCCAGCTTCCAAAGCTTCAGGGTACCACCCATGCACCCAAACTGTCAAGCAGCTAGAGCTGAGCTGAATAAAAGACAAGTTTGGGTGCAAACTGCAAAGCCCTTCAGAGCTTTTCTGTGAGCAGAGATAAGAGGCTGAGCCCTGAAAGGACAAGGTTAGGAGTAGCTAGGAATACCAAAAAAAAAAAAAAAAACAAAAATGCCCATACTCCAGCATAAAAAAAAAACAACTAAAAAGCAAGGGATATGGGGGAGCGACTAGCTACTGCAACAGTGATTAAATATCTGCTATTATGGTAAATTCAACTTACATGTCCATAGCATATTTTTCATATTGATCACTGCTGCAACAGCCTTAGCTATATGGGTAGATTACCATAGCTAACCATATCTGGGAGGAGGAAGTAGAAGGATGCAGGATTCCCTTGAGAATGGTCCTAGGAGGACTTGATCTAGATCTAGAGACGGAATCCAGCTTAGAGTGCTTTGTAAAAGTATGTACAGAGGGCCAAGTAGCAGCTTCTAGAATACTTCCAGAATCCACCCCTTTCCAAAAAATGATAGAAGAAGCCAAGGTCTTTGTAGAGTGATTAATGAAAAGACTTGTAGATTGAGCCTTGACCCTACCTGGGATAGATTTGTCATGGTGAGTACATCAAAGGGGGTTCAGGCACCTAGTCAGCAAGACCTTTTCCTGTGGTACATTTGTTTGTGGACACATGGCTGAAGTGACATTCAGCTGCAGAGAAGTATGGCTGTTACAGATTCTCTATGGGCAAAGAAAAGAATATGGTGCCATGCCCACAACTTCAATAACCAAATGCACAGGGAGAAAATAATGGCCATGACCCCCAAGACAACATAAGACAGCAGGCAGTATGGTAGGCATTGGTAACAGGCTGGCCAGTGGGCATATCAGTGGCAGTAAATAATGCAGAACACAATGGGTAGTGTCTTTATAATTGGTGTATGTGGACCACTACTCACTTCACAGTGTCTAGGGAATGTAAGCTAAAATACATACTGGAGCATAAGTGTGACTACAGTAGCGTGAGGGATTTCCTCCATATTGTAGCTCATTGTTACATGTTGTATTTACATAAGCATGTACTGTACACTGAGCACAACACTCATTACTTCTTCCGCCCCCCATGCATTTGGTTATTAAAGCTGTGGGCATGGCAGTGTGTGCTTCTTTTTGCCCATAGGGAATTCATAACAGCCATATTTCTCAGCAGCTGAATGCCATTTCAGCCATGTGTCCCCAACCAAATGTACAGCAGGGAAATATTTAGCTGCCTAGGTACCTGAACCCATCAAAAGGTAATGTAGTCTTAGAGAACCATTTGGAAATAGTATATTTTGACATAGGTTGTCCCTTCTTCTTACTTTCACAAGAAATGAACAATTGATCTGATGATCTAGTTCTGTCCAGATAGTACCTGAGTTGTCTGAGGACATCCAAGGTATGGAGTATCATTTCTCCCTCATTTTTATGTTCAGGTAAGACAATGTGGGAGGTGGATAGTTTAACTTAAAATAAACTTGGATACCACTTTAGGCATAAAAGAAGGATTAGTTCTCAAATAAACCTTGTCCAAGAGGAAAATGAGGTAGCACTGGCTCACCATAGGAGCTTGCAACTCAGATACCTTTTTTGCAGTGGTCAGAACAATCAATAAAACAGTTTTTTCCATGTTAAGAACCTGAAGTCAACCAGATTAGCTGGTTCAAAGGTAACAAGTGTTAATTTCTCTAATACAAAATTAAGATTCCAAGGAGGGGGTTACCAGTTTACTTGGAAGCCTGTTATGCAAACCCCTTTCAAGAATATTTTTACATGCAACTACCCTGAAAGAGGAGGATCCATGGGCAGACATGCTGAAATGGATGATAAATGAACCTTGATAGAGAAATAAGAAAGGCCATAGGATAGTAACTCACACAGATATTGTAAAACCAGAGAACAACTAGCCCTGAATTGGTGCTGGTTATTTTATTGGCATCACCCTGAAAATCTTTTCCATTTGTTGATATATGGTTTTGTAGTAGCAGCCTCCATTGGTACCAGCTGCATGTTGTCAGAAAACAAGTGCCTTAAAGGAATTAAGACCCTATCATCCAGGTAGTCAGTTGAAGATGATTGATGTTGGGGTGTATCAAACACCCCTGTTCTTGTGTGATTAGATCCATTCTGTGAGGAAGGTTGTAGTAATTGTCAAAGAGAGGAAGGTTGTAGTAATTGTCAAAGAAGAGAGAACCATGGTTGCATGGGTCAGAAGGGAGTCACCACAATGATCTTGTGAGATTCCTTCTGAATTTTCAGAAGTACTCTGGATATTAATGGAAAAGGTGGAAAGGCATACAGGATCATTCCTGCCTGAAGAAAAGAAAAGGCATCTGTCTTCCTTATTGCATGGGATTCTGGAACAAAATTTTGCCAGTTGATTGCAGGGGCAGCTCATGCTATTGGACTGAAGGAATGCAGCCCCCCCCCCAGCTGTAAAAAGAAAAAAACAAAATAAAACAGAAGAAAAGGAAAAACAAAAATTAAAACAAAATGAATAGCAAATCCTGGAACTCCACACATGCGTGCTCAGCATTCCTGGAACTCTGCATGCATGTGAGCAGAAATCTGGACTAGCATTTAACCAGTCCAAATTAGAAGAAGGCATCAGATTTACAGAAATGCCCAGAAGTCTATGCGGTTACCACCACATAAACTGGAAGTGATTGGACTGCAACATTTACAGGCTGGAGCCTGCTCTCATGGGAAAGATGGACTTGATGGGACTTGGATGCAGACTGCAACATTTGCAGGCTGGGAAACTTGGGACTTTGAAGCAATCACAGGAAAGACAGGCTTGAAAGTGGACTGCAATGTCTGCAGGTTGGGCTGGGACTTTCAACTGGGACAGACTCCAAACCCAGGTAGAGGTGCGTGTGTGTGTGTGTCTCCTAGTTAAATATACCTGGTGGCTAGAGGGAAAGTCAGGAAAGGCTCAAACTCAAGGATATACCTGGTGGCTAGAGAGTAACTCAGGCTCAAACCCTGTACCTTGGGTGGAGGTAGCAAGAACCTGAATTCTCCGCCCACCACCACTTGTGGAAAGTATTCCGATTTTTGCCTCATATTTTTGTTCTGTTTAGTTCCTCATAAAAATCTGGATCTTGAATTCATTACATAATGACAGGCATTTAAATTTCAGACTTCATATTCTTCAGAAAGTATGTGGTAACACAAAACATTTTATTCTAGCAAATTTCTAAGTTTATAAGATCAATATTTGAAATTTGTCCCTATTTTTGGGTCTGTATTCCCCCATTATTGGCTTTGTCCAGGTTTTTGTGCTAAGAGGTTGAGAGCTATAGTGAGAACTGAATTCACTGAATATGTTCGGGGGCTGTATTCCCCCATTATTGGCTTTGTCCAAGTGTTTTGTACTAAGAGGTTGAGAGCTATGCTGAGAACTGAAATCACTAAATGATAGCAATTTAAGTTTCAGTCTTCCTGTGTTTCAAGAAACAGCTGATTTGGCATAGTGGTATGTTGCTCTGACTCTAGTGCATAGGGTCCTGGGTTCAAGTCTTGTCAGTAAAATGCATGGTGGCAGCACAACATTTTATTCTAGCAACTTTCCAAGATTATACAAGCAATGTTTAAAATGTGTCCCTGGTTTTTGGGCTGTTGTCCACCCCCCAATAAATTTTGCCTTTTTCCAGATTTCTTGTGCTGCAAAGTTGAGAGATACAGTTGAGTGTTGAGTGGATTTTATAAGGAGCTGAGAGCTTCAGGGGAATAGAAGTTTGGTGCTGTTTATGCTGAGTCTGCTTGTACTGTTAGCACAACAGGTAGTGTACTTGCTTTTGATGCAGAAGGCTGTGGGTTCTACTACCACAGCATGTAGATGCATTGCTGATACTTTACTGTGTTGTACTTTTAAAGGGGGTGGATGCTGCATTTCTGAGAATGTCCCCTTTGGTGGAGATACTTTGTAACTATGAACCTGTTTTCAGTTTGCCATCCATTCCCTATTGCAATATTACTAGCTTATCATTTTTAATGTAACATAGGCAATTTATTCCTCAAGGGCAACAGGCACTTTATTTGTAGATGAAACAATAAAATATAAAGTTGTTTGCTAGCAGCAACCTCTTCATTAGTTACAGATCTTTTTAATGTGGAATTATTTAGATAACTTTTACTTCTGCAGAGATTGTGCATATTTTCTTATACTGGTAGATTGTAGAAGTTTGAGTAGACTTTTATGATGGAAATGTTCTGAATTGTGCAGTTTTGTCATTATTGGTGCATGCAGTTTGTTTCATTGTTTACTGGAAAAATGTTCAAAACAATAAATTTAAAACACCCTCTAACAACTGTACTGTATTATACAAGGAATATAATTTAATACAATCAGGAAGGTGTATCACAAAACACATATATGTTTCATGTGCAAGGGCCTACGATTTGAAAACAGCCCAAAGTTAATCTTTACCTGCCACTGGCCAGATGTATTTTATTTGAATGTGGGTTTCAATGCTGTTTCAATGAATGTGAGTTTCAAGGGCAGAGAAGTTTTAATGCTAAGTCTATTTTCATTGTGAGACTGCATTGCTTTGTTTAGCAGATGTCTATTAGTGTTTGTGCTGTAAAATGTAAAATAAAACTTTTAAATGAAATCCAAATCATCGAAGAAGTAAAGCAGTATGCACATTACAGTGTTATGATAAATGGGGCAAAATAGCCAAGTAATGGGACATTGGAATGGCTGCAGGGGGAGGCCCCATTCAACCATGATTTTGTAAGGGGGGAAGGGTGGCAAACTCAAAGACAGCCCAGGCTGAACTATACCTCTCAACTGTCCAGATTTTCACAGAATAAATAGATTTTCCTTCTTATTTTTGGTTTGTTCCTCATAAAATTTGTGGTTTTCTGGCAAATCATTTAGGAATGAAGTCACTAAATAATGACAGACACTGAGATTCAGACTTCATACCCTTCAGAAAAATGCATGCTAAAGCAAGACCTGTTATTCTTTCAACTAAGTTTATACAAGTGTAATCTTTAGTACTGTCTGTATGTTTCCCCAATATATTTGGCCTTGTCCAGATTTCCTGCATTAAGAGGTTGAGAGCCACATGCAAATAAAATACTTTATAGAATTAGATATATCCAAACCTCACAACTGTCCCCAATTTTGGCTCAAAATGTTGCTCTCCTCCAATAATCCCTCTGCCAAATGTCAATTTTGGAAGAAAATGTGGAGGGTATACAATTAATAAATAATTGTAATGATCAGAGTTACAGATTACTTTTATTTCAGAAATGCATGTAGATTCTCTTATTTTGTCAGCTGCTCAACTTAACAGTACTAATATTAAAAAGTGTCACTTCTTTGACAGGTTCTCAGATGTATTGTGTGGCTATTTTATATTTTTACATCACATTTTTGGTCCATTTTTCATAAAACTGTCATTTTCTGGAAATTAGTGGCAAATCATTAAACATTGAAGTTAGAAAATAATGACAGACATTTGAGTTTCAGATTTCATACCCATCAGAAAATTTATAGTAATGCAAGACCTACTATTCTATTATCTTTCTACGTTTGTAAGAGCAATATTTAAAAATTGTCCTTATTTTTGGGCCTTTGTCCCACTTCTATTTATGACTTTGTCCAGATTTCTTGCTCTGAGATTGAGAGGTATGACAAATGTGTCAGGACCATCACCATCAGCCAGAGACATTTCAAATTGTGACATACTTGTTTCACCCCACTCCCCCATGTGGTGACTCTGGATGTGTCCAAGCAAGACAAGGAGCAGTTATGCAATGTAAGTGTGCAGAGTATCCCCCCATCCAAGGTAGACACAAGTACTACAGTGGCTTTTCATCTGTCCTTGATTTTGCAGAATCTTCTGGTTTTCTGTCATATTTTTACACTGTTGATTTATGCTTCTTATTATTCAGAAAATGCATGTTGTTGCAGTGCCTGTTGCTCTGTGTTTAAGTAGCAATGCTTTAATGACCATCAGGTGAGCTTGTCTGAGATTGTAAGATGTAAGTAAGCTTTAATAAGCATACTGTTAAAGAATTACCAACACTAAAAGCCTTTTTGTTGTTGCCATGCAGAGAATATTTACATAACTAGATTACGTATAAGCCTTGGATATTGAAAGGCATATGACAGTTTTTGTAATAAAGAGCAGGATTACAGTATTTTGAGAAGATCATTACATTTGTTGGAGACTTGCAGTCATCTTTGCAGGCTTTACCCGTAAACTAAACAGAATGTCAATCTATCATGTGTGGTCCAGAACCTTGCAGTAATCCTTTAAGCAATTTATATTGAGCTTATTTCTTGTTTGCTGTTAATTTTTTACTTTGATCATGTTTTCCCCATGAAACAAGTAGATAGTTGCTGTCAGGCAGCAAGTCTTTTTTGGATAAGAAACATTTTTATAAGTGGGGGTATCACAGAGATTGCTACTTTCAGCATTTTACTTGGTACTTTCATAAAGCTGAATATAAATTATAATTAGAAATGCAGTGCAAGGAGAAGTGGTTTGAGCTGAGTGCTGCTTGTTTTTTTATACTTGATTTTGCCTGGCATTCCAGTAATGTATGTAAAAAGTAATTTATTTTTTCATGCCTCACAACCTTTTTGTTTCCATCAAGATATTAAGTAAGCTATCATGTAGCCAATGCACTGAAATATTTTTTTCTTCTACTATTCATTTTGTCTTGATTGGACTCTCATAATGATGGTTTGGCACACAGGGCAGTGTATTTAATTAAAGTCACAGTTTTTGTGGTTTTGAGCATAGCTCAGCCTCTTTCTACTTGGTCACACCCCTTCCCATTGGCCCCACCCATTCAGCTGTCTCCTGCAGCCCCCCTTTGACTTGAAGTCTCCAACCGCCACCGATTGATTGTTCAGAGAGGAGGCAAATAGGTCTACTTGAGGAACTCTGCACAGCTGGATCAAATCTTGGAAGACCCCCAGATCTAGTTTCCATTCGTGAGTGTCTGTCCTGGTCCTGCTCAGTTTGTCTGTCACATAACTTTGCTCTGATGGAATATAGGATGCCTGTAGAGTGAGATCGCTGTGAAGCTATATTGCAAGCTGATGTGGCTAGTCTGCAAATGGGGTATGACCTGATTCACCCTTGCTTATTGATGTACCACATTACTGTGGAATTGTCTGTAACCACTTGAAGAGGTCCTGGGAACCAAAGCTGGTTTAGGGAATTGAGTGCCTTGATAAGGGCAAGCATCTCCTTGATATTTTTGTGCTTGCATCTGTCCTTGGTGTCCCACACTCTCTGCATGTTTATCTCCCCTGAAACTGTTCCCAAAGCAAAGTCTAAAGCTTCTGTGGTGATTGACTGCTTTGAAGCAGGGAAGGAGGAGAGACCTTGATTTAAGGATATCTGTTGTCTTAATCAAGTGATTTCTCCTCTGACAACCCCCTAGTACTTGGATCTGAAAAGATAAAGGGTGTTGATACTGGGGCCAAAGAAATTTCAGATACCACAGTATCTTTCTCATGTGGTGTCTTGTCAGGGGTATCATGAGAATCATAGATGCCATGAGACCCAAATCCTGAAGTATTCCCTGGCAGTGACTAAAGTCTGAGTGGAAAATCTTAGAAATAGATCTAAAATAAGATATGTTTTTCCTGTGAAATAAAAACTCTTTGAGCTGAGTTGTCTAGTTGATATCTCAGGACATAATTAAATGCAAAACAGGTTTGAATATCATCGGAATCCCAGCTAGTGCATGAGATCTCTCACCCGAGAGAGAGAGAGTGAGAGAGAGAGAGAGAGATTCTTGACATTTTGAAAAAGACACTGCAAAGGTAAGTATGCTATTTAAATATGGAAAAATGTAAATGTGCAGTAGCCTGCAATAAACTATTACTGGAGCTAGCCAGTTTATGAACACTCTTGATATAGTGGCTAGTCTAAAGGTTAAGCAGAGAACTGATAATGTGATCCAAGCAAACAAAACCTTAAGAAACACCTGACGTCTGGATAAATAGGAATAATGATAAGCATGTTTAATTCTGGTGTTACCAGGAAACTTGAAGGAGGAAGATGAGGCAAAAGGTTGTGAAGTGGCATCATTCTGAATTTAGGCACTATCCCAAACAGGTTAGGAAAGAAAGATCCAGAACTGGTCTCCAAGCATTTCTTTCTTTGGGACTAAGAACATACTTGAATAAAACCCCCTTCCCCACATAGGAAAGAGGATCTGGTTCTATCACCCCTTGGGACATCATGTGATGATCAACAGGTGGAACCAAAACAGCCTGATCTACAGGATGAAGAATGACCCCCTGGAAAGGAAGAATTTCCTCCCACTGCTATCTGTATCCCTGATGAATGATTTTCAGAATTCATTCGTCTTAAAACATTTGTTGCCAAACTGAAAAAAATGGAGTCTTAGACTTTCTGGAACACAAAGAGGGCCAGGGTTGGAGGGGGTCACATGGTCTCTTAAATAATCCTTCAGATGTGTTGGAGTGCCCTTGGTTTTGGGAGATTTGCGACTTCTTTTTGGAACCCCCTTAAATGTCTGTTTACCTGAATTTTGCTGAGACTGTTTATTCTGATTTTTGCTAAAATTGGAGGAGGAAAAAGACAACCCTTGGACAATTTGGTAAAGGAGGGCTGAAAAATCTTAGTGATTCCCTGGATCAGCTTGTCTCTTTCATCACTCTGTTTGATCATGTCTGCAGCTGAGGGGCCAAACACTAAACCTCTATCCAAGAGAGAGAATTTAAAATCTCATTTTTAACATAATCTGGAAGATTCTGAGAATGTAGCCAAGCAAATCTCCTTAAAATCATACCAGTGGCCATTGCCCTGGAGGAGGTATCAACAGAGTCACACACATGGTATGCAATGTGTAGTGACCTATACAGTAGAAGAAGCTAAGTTATTTAAAGCGGATTTTTCGTCAGAAGAAGAAACTGTAGATAAACTGTTCCTCATACTTTCAGAACATGTTAGAATAAACTTTAACATATGACCCTGACAGTTTAAAATTCAGAAATTAAAAGTTGCAGAAGTATACACTTTTTTCCCAAACATTTTAATAATTTCCCTACGGTTATTAGAAAGTGTAGGATTGGAGTTAACAAAGTACTTAGCAGCAGAGAAGTCAACTAAGGCTATAGCTGATGGGTCAGGTTTGGGAATAGTGTATAAAAATTTAAAAGACTGAGGAACTTACATTCCATTTGCTTTTTTAGGGATAACAGGCTATCAGGAAAATTTCAGGCAGTAAGACAAACATCATCTAAAGCAACAGGACAGGTGGAATGGATATAGGTTCTGGAAAATCATTCTGTAACAACTCACAGTATTTATTTTCCGAGGGTCTGAGAAACTTCAGCGTTCTTCCACTGAAAACACTGGGACATTCTAGTAATAGCCTCAGAGAAAGAGAAACATCCGCAGGGAGAATCAGTAAGAGAGCTCTCCTGTAAGTCTGAAATCTGAACCAAAAATCTGAGAATAAACCTGTGAAACCCATCTTTGCATTTTCCTGTTCAGATTCAGAATCTTGAATCTCTTCAGGAAAGGAGACATCCCTCTTTCTTTTATCAGAAAGTACTCTACGTGAAAGAACAACAGTCTGAATCAAACCCTGAGCCAATCACAGTAAACTACTCCTATCCAAAGTAATTTGAGTAGGAGTAGATACTTGCTTGTTTTTCCTGTTTCTTTTTGACAGGAAAAAATGAGGCCAACTGTGTTACTAATGGCAACTGCTGCTTCCCCAGGGATGGGCACAGTATTCTGACACAAATGGGAAACCTTCCCTGCTCCCTCTCCCAGGACCAACAAGAATGGGTATTCCTTGCCCACTGAGGGGACCCTAACAGCTGCAGTGCCCAAGGCTAAACCCAGTCCACAGTGGCTGAAGGTGCTACATCAGAGGGGTAAAAGATGAGTGCTCTGAGGTACAACAAATGATCATAGCAGAGTAAACCACCTGTGTCTGAGGCAAATTGCTGTTTGCTTAACATTTTCTTTTTTGTGGCTGGAAGAAGGACTATCTGTGGGAGTGACAATCTGTTCCATGCTTAAGCTAAAAATGGTACCTCTGTCCTGGGGAAAATAAGCAACAATGCCAGTAAAACCACAAGTCCACAAAAGTTACTTTTTTTGACTGGAAAAACACAGTTAAAAGCACTTTCAAATGCTATGGCTGCCCCACAACCTTAAAATAAACAATTTGTTCACAGCAAATAGTTTATTAGTTAGATAACACTACTTTTAAATTGACAGAAACAATGACTGCTCTGTTTAACTATACGTTACAGTCTTGAGATAGTCATTTAAAACTTAACACTCCTGGCTTTAAAATAACTTTCCTGAAGAGGAAAGTAATAAAACATCAGTAAAAAATAAGAAAATGGAATTTTTTTCCTCAAAGGGAAATTATCTGCCAGCTAAGGAAATCACAATCCAACAGTTGATCCTCAAAAGCCTCAGAGGAGCGGATTCTTCGCCCAAACTTGTCTTTTAGTCAGCTCGGCTTGAACTACTTGACAATTTATTAAAGTGCTTATTTATTTAAGTACAGTGCAATCAAAAATGGTAACAGAACAAAATAAATAATGCAATTAAAAATAAATCTATAAAGAATTAAATTCCAAAAATAGCAGCAAAAAAATAAATGTTAAAGCTTGAATTTCAAAATGAAGATCAGAAAAGAATTACATGAATGGATATTGGCTCCTATGTCTATATGAATGATATAAGTCATGAGCCAAGATTCACAAAATGTTTAAACTGAAAGCAAAGAAATTAACCACATAATGTCAATAATGGACTATGGGTCTTTAAAGTGCAAATAAATGTTAAACCCAAGTCAAAATATTAAGTAAACACACATTGCTATCAAGATAGGTATAATATGGGGGCGTGGCCAAGGATGAACACAGGATAGCAGCAGATTTCTTCAGCTCCACCAATTTCATTGCACTGACAGGAATTAATTACTTAAAAAAATAATTTTTGAAGTAATTTTCTTTCTAAATATGTTTGTTTTATATAGTTCTTGAACTATATCTAAAAAAGAAAGGAAATCTTAACAATATTCCTGTCAGAAATCACTTTGGAAATTTTCCTGTCAGTTTATCAGTCTGAAATGAGTTCCAGTAAGACAAATTCTCAAGACTCCAGCATCAAGAAAGAACTTCAGTCTCTGATAATTATAATCCAGCAACTTACTGCTAAGATGGATAAAATGGATACTAAAATAGACACCTTCATAGAAAAAACTACAGAACAAATAGACTTGTTACATATAGACCTGCAACAACAGAATATCCAGATGACAGGCATAGAAGAAGCTGTGAATGACATGGAAAATGGAATACAAGAAGAGGAAATCAACATTGAGTTTCTGCTGAAACAAAATACACATTTACAAACAAAGCTGGATGACCTGGAAAATAGATCTAGGCACAATAACATTAGGATTTTTGGACTGCCAGAAAATATTGAAGGTAACAATATTACTTCTTTTTTAACAACATGGCTCCCTAAAACTTTAGACTTACCAGAAGCATTCTCTTTTGGTATCGAAAGAGCACATAGATCTATAGCTAATACTAACTCTAACAAAAACTATCCTAGATCAGTTATAGTTAGATTTCTATCATCTTTTGATAAAGAGATGGT